>NW_013669471.1:25330-28848 GCF_000517525.1 Limulus polyphemus
CCTAAAGTTTACTATAAGAAGGATCAATTTGTATGGAGGCTCGAGACCCCCCCCCCCCACCCCCGCCTGTATCTGTATTATGGAGACAATGGAATCCGCCATACGGCTGATGTTGCTTCACGGGGAATACTTCTCTCCCAAAATCTGCATCGAGCAGGGATTAACAGGCATTGTTCAGCTGATTTGCCTCAGCGTAGTGCTTCCTGTTGAGTTGAGGTTTTCTGTAAGACTGCTTTGGCAGTGTATATATATATATATACTACACACACACAGAAAGAAAGACATCACAAGGTGTGATCCTACCCTCACATCTAGGTAGAACCTGCTGTCCCAATTCACAGTAACCTGTTATACATTAAATCATAGTGAGACGGTATGCAGATTTGATGATTCCTTTTCAGTCCAGGCACCTCTCTGGCATTCTCCCCCATGCAATTTTCTCTCCCATTTTCTATTAGTGGAGTAAAAGAAGAACTCTTGCTTCGATTGTCCCAAACCACTGAGAGAGATCAAGATGAAGGGCGCTCCTCTAAATCGGTGTAATCCCACTGGTATGAGACCAAATATATGCACCTCTTGATTAAAATTGGTGCCGGGGTGTTACCTGGCAGTGTAATACAGCTACCCAACTACATATTTGAACCAAGCTATTCCTGGTGGTTATGCAGAAGGTTCATTTGACAGTACCTTTTGCTCTATCACCTTTATTGGAAGAATGAGTACTCCTTGCATGAGAAGGAAATGGTCTCCCACCAAGTGATGTCCTTCCCTCCCACGTGGGTAACATGCTTCAGGGTTTTCCCATTCTGATGTTATAATTTTAGAAAGGATCTCATCTTTTTCATTTCCTTATCTACACTGACTGTCCACCATCTTATCAATGAAGAAAAATTTTTAATTATTCAACATTTATAATCATATGTTGGGCCTTCAGCTAGTTATTATATATTTGTCTTTGCTTTCTCTCGTAAGTTCTTAAAGTTACCCTACAATTTCTTTTTATAAAGTAACAAAATTTCATTAAGAATGAAATGTTATTTTTGTTTTGACTTACATGTGGGCCTTTTACTGCATCAAGTGCATAAAGTTTATTTTTATTATAAGATATATACTTGATTATATTTCAGTAATAATTTTCATGTTATCACAGTATTTTTTCGAGTAAATTATGAGTGATTTCTATAGTAACGTGTTTTTATCGACATACCTTGATATGTGTGTGATTGCAACATTTCATTGCTTGAATCAACCATAGAAGATATAATATTTTCATCATAATTCATGGTGGCACTAGAATATACATTACAAGTCATATATTATTCTCTTAATTCATAAACAATTATAGCATTTTCTATTGAATGAAACCCAAAATGCAAAGTAACTGATATAATTAATGATCTAAGTATTTATTCGGATTGCAATGCTGGAAAATATACTTTCATATTTGTTTATCATTTCACAATAATGGAAGGGGTGGGTTTGTATTGCTTGTCTAATGAAGTTATGAATTGAGTAAGACTAAACATTTGTTGAATCTCCAAATAAAATGAAAGTGAAAACAAACAGGTAAAACCTACCATATGTTTCAACACTAGCTAGCATCACACGCAGTAGTTGCTAAACATTGTGCATCAGTTTAGGTGATTATCCCTTTCCAAACCAGAGGGTTGTTACTGATATCCCTTGATTGTTTCTTTCTCACAGTGGAAATATTTAACCCAATGGCATGAAACTTAGACCAAATTTCTTATTAATATCTAGTTCCAACTTAAAGAAATTCATATAATGTGATTTAGTTTTCCTGTAATTGCTTTGTGCTGTAAAATTTCCACAATTTTATTGTAACACGTTGTTTTATCAAACATTTAAAATGTTACCTTTTGCTTTAGAATTTAATTTTTTTGTGTTTGTTAGAAAGTTCATTTTATGCACCCATCAGTTTTGAGTGGCATTCATTAACTTATTTGATACTTTATTTTGCCAAATGCTGAAGTCACCAATTACACTTATAAATTATAAAAAACTGACAAAAATTTATTGGTGACCTAATGCCTGACCTCAAAATGGAGAAAGGTCAGACTAGGTAATAATTGTTCTTCTAAAAGTATGCTTGGTCGAACTCAAATTATTTTTTAAAATAAATTTTAAGTTATTTTAATTGTACAATAAATTTAATATTCAATAAATAAGAACTTGAGTCACAGGAATATTTTGTCCTCACCTACCTTACTCTCTAAACCTAACTAGACTTACCTGATGTTTTTTTTTTACACAGGAAAATTCTCATAGTTTTCAGCAAATGTAAATTAACACTTTCATGGCATATGTGATTTCTCTAATTATGCAATAGGAATGTAAAGCCTCATTGTAAACTGTCTTAGATACTGCTAATTTTATGGCTTTATGTTATGTTTTATGACAGAATGACTGCATTGACAGCTTTCTTTTGAGTGCACCACTGATGGTACATGACATCCTATCTTTACCTATTTAAACTTTGGCCATCATGTGCCACCAATAGTGTACACTATGATTTAAATAATAATAATAATCAAATGATAAAAATATGTAAATTTTTTTTCAGAGTAATTTTGCAGTTTTTTTTAGAAGAATTAAAGTTTTCATAACAGTTTTTTTATTTATCAAAGAATCCTCAGTTAGTTTGTTTTTTTTTTTGTATTCAGTTAATCACAATGAAAAATTTTATGTAATTTTAAAATAAAGTGATTTAATCATGTAAATTTGTTTTGTTTCAGTAGTCCTTTCAACATGCCATTTGTGCTCCATCAGTGGTACATGATGGAAGGTGTGGCTTTATTGTAGCCATCCGTACAAAATATATGCTTTCATATAGGACTTTGGAGATATGAGGTGCAGTTATATGTTATGGGTGCTGTGTACCACGGATGGCTCATGATGTCCAACAGAAAACATGCAAATGTACCACTGGTGGCACACAATATTGTGCACAATGTTAACATATACATTTTCAAGAATTAAAAAAAAATATCTAAGGGAACTTGTACAGAATTTCCCATATAGGCTTTCCTGCTGTGATAAATGGATTTAGTATATTATGAGATGATCTGATTAAATCTGTAAAGGAATAAAAATCACTGAAACCAGATTTGAAAATACTGTTAGCTTTTAAATTTCCCATTAGATTTTGTTGCTCTTCTCTGCAGAAGCTAGGTTTTATTACTTTCCTACAAAACCACAGATTACTTCTCACACCTCTTTATTTGCACTACATTGATGTAAACAGTTTTTAATCTGTTTTCCCCCCATGGTACTTAAACTTTGGCTGAAGCTATTTTCAAAGCTGAGCTTCATTAGTAGTTGTTCACATCACATGATGGCAGGTTTTTAAAAAAAGTGTGAACAAGAAGCTGTACTACTAAAATCAGAGAATGAGAAGGAAATTCATCTGAGGAACAAAACCTTGAGAATATATTATTCTCATGGGATAATAGTTTCTTTGCAAATATACACCTGGAAAAAAGTTAAGCACCCCCGTT
>NW_013669471.1:29785-34233 GCF_000517525.1 Limulus polyphemus
TGAACATTGCTCAACATCATGAAAATTAAACCTTATTTTCAATAAGCAATCCTGAAAAATATTTGGGGGTGCTTAACTTTTTTTTCAGGTGTATATATACCTTTGCTTTGGCAGAAAAATTCTAAAAAAAGGCTGTAAGTGCATTGTTTACAGTTGACATTCTTTGGAACTTTGCAGCAATGTACATTTGAAATTGTTTTTATTTTTCTTTGTAAATGACACTTAATAAATGTTACAAAATGATAAAATACCAATGCCAACAAATTTTTCAGTAAAAAGCTGTTGAAATAATTAGAATCTTTGTCTATGTAAGTTTTGAAAGTTGATATGCAGATGTGCACTTAACACTTGAAAGATGCCAACAAATATGGATAGAGTTATATACAATTATAGTAATAGAACCTGATATTCTATTAATAATACTTTTTTTTTTAATTTTATTTACACTAACAATCCTATTTTCATGTTGAGTAAGATCACTTGGTTGAACTAAAATATTACTTAATGTTGTGCAGGACTGGTATATTGTTCTAATGTTAACATCCTTATAAAAAAAATCCCATTCCATATTGGAAAAACAGTATGTATGTGTGTGTATGTATATATATATATACAGAAATAAATGTAAGCTAATATTTTTCAGGCCTTAAAGATGCCTTTCTTTAGTAACAAGCCACCCCCAACTCCAGGTCCAAATCTACCTCAGCCATCTTGTGTTGCCACTGACAAGAAAGAAGGGGAAACTAATAATGCCAGGAAAAGGAAACTTTTTGATGGTGATTTTGGTAATATTTGGTTACATTTTTTGTATTTGTTACTATAATGTATATGTAATTTTCTCCTTAATGTTAACCAGGGTTAAATGTTGTGTTAGAGAAATTTAAAGTTTTGTTAAGCTATAGCAAGTTCTAAGGTAAAAAAAAAAATCTGTTTGAAATCTGAATTTGAATGATATTTTCACTAGAGCTGGGCCATTAGTGGAATTTTTTAATCGAGTAGAACAGTCAAATCATGGCACGTACATTCCCCCTTTCTGAGCAAAAGAAAATAATAAGTGATGTTTGGTGCTGCCATGGCAAAGAAAGGGCCAGTTGAGTTTTATGGAAATCCAATCCCCTCCACCTAAGTCACCAGGACATGCTGGCCCAAACCTGAAAAAAAACTCTTATAGCACTAAAATTGGATTTTCATACCTGCAGTAGGCAAAGCATGGATAGACCATTATGCAGCTTTGTGCTGAACAACAAATATAATGGCTGTATTATGATTACTTGTATAGTTGGAATAATTGATAACAGAAATAGTCTAAAAAGCTAATTTCAGTTAATTGATTAGTTTACATGACACTAATCAATGTAATCACTGTGTATAGGTTATTGATTATATCAATTAACCCTATGTATGTGGGAAGGTTAAAGTGTGCATGTGACAATCTTTCTACAGACATACATTCAAAATTGAGTTAAACTCCTTTATTATCAATGTATGTCTATAAACTTGGCATCAAAAGATAGTTTATATTTCAATTTCAATATTATAATACTTTTAATTTTTTACTTTTAAAAGGAAATATTTAGATAAATTTTCAATCTTCACTTCTCTGTATCACATGACAATTCTTCATTCCAAATTGCACATTTTATATTTTATTTCAAAACTGTATGATCTTTTGAGCTTGGCACTAATCTTTTATATTATATAATGTTAAGCCATAATGTAAATATATAGTCTCCAAGCTTGTTGTTTTATCAATTTTTAAACAAGAAAGTCAAATGAATATGCCACAGCCATCCTGTCACATTCTGGCTTTCAAAAATTCTCCCTGACATTTACTGTTGGATTATTAAGAAGATTCTAATTTACTGAGTTTCTACAAGACTAGTTCATTCAGATGACAAGTTTGGAAAAATTTGGGCTCAGTTTTATTATTTGCTATCATTGGAGCTTGGCTGAACCAGCCAACAAATTTTTTTAACCCATTTATAGTTTAGCTCCCCTATTAAAATATTCATTACATGGGACACTACTGTTCCTGTATTATAAATTTAAACCACATTGTAATGAAATCCTATTTATTACGTAAGCGTAGTAGATCAGTTACACAGTACAGTTGAATGATGTCAGATCTCCTTTAAATGAAGGCAAAATGTATATACAGTACTTGAGTAGATGTTCTCCAAATTTCTACTGCAGAATTTTATTTTACAAACATTTAAACTGTTGTTTGCTTTTGTTTTTCTGTTTACATGCAAGTTGTTGTTATTTATTTCTTGAAAGAATGAACACCATGTCAGTTGCAGAACGTAAATATAAACATAATTTATTGTATTACAGCAATTTTCATATAATTCATATAAACATGATCATCTTATACCACTTACCCAAAGAAGACAGTTGTACTGTTTTATTCTTGCCTTAATTTTAAATCCACATTGAGTTAGTGGCAGTAAATTTAACTCCATATAACTGTCAAGTAAGTTTACCATATCCTTCAACCTGGTGGCCATTAGTTTATTGATCCTTTTTGTTTATGTATTTAGGAAGGAAGTAGTCAACCAATTATAATAAAGTTATCTTACTTAGTTTAGTATCCCACCTACAATGTTGTCATGTTATATATTCTGAAATTAGTGACTCCAATTATTAATATTTTTGATTATTCCAACTATCCAAGTCTCATGTGAGAATTATTGATTACTTGAATGTAAACAATTAATGAACCTGACAAGTTCCACTAATCACTCTGCTCTAGTGTATTGTTTTGCACATGACATAGAAAAGTTATTATTAATAATTAGAGCCAGTTATCAATAACCATTTTATTTGAGTTATTGGAATATAAGATACACACGTCAAAGATTTAAGTATTATCAGTAGTTAGGTATAACTTTGTTGAATTCCTCTATTATTATTTTAATGTGTCACAAAGCAAGTAAATCCTGCAAGATTATCAGTCTGCCTACAGGTGGTGGCCCATACTTGGTCTTTTACAGTACATGTATGAATTATTGTGTATGCATACAATGTAGATATTTTTTGTTTCTCACCGTGTACAGCGCCTCTGGTGGTGAGAACCTGTTTTTGCAAATATTTAATTTTCTCTTTATTGTTCTCTATGTCAACCAAGTTTTATATGATACAGCCCATGTAATATTGAGTTAGTTAAAATTAAAATTTCATGTATTATGATACTTAAAAGCATTCTAAGTAAACTCTATGGCTTTTGAAGTTGTTTCTTATACTGACTTATCCTTGTAACTCAGCTAATCTCCATCATTACAAGATCAGCATTTTAAGAAGCTGTGCTTCCAATATGACATCTTAACTCTACTCACAAAATAGCTTTTCTCAACCAGCACTGCGCACTATTAGTGCAAATTTTCAATGCATGCCACTAGCCTTCCATCTCCTGCTTCTGCATATTCACATGAAAATGATTATGCAGCAGCTCTCCAACAGTAGAAGTGCAACACCACTCCTATTGTAACCAGTACCCTCTTCACATCTGCATTTATCAATTACTTCACGATTGACAGTAGTACTGTTCAGGTATGCTGGTTTTTGCTCACGGATTTATCAATGCTTTCCATGTGGTGCCTTAGTTGTTTTTTTTTACTATTTATTTAATTTTTTGCATTTTGATATTATGAAAAGTTGCTTTTCTTACTGTTTTCAGGGGCCTTTTGGCTAGTGTATTGTAGATCTCACTCTGTGGTAAATGGTGCCTGACCAGGTTTACTTTTTTTTGAAAATCTGCACTGTCTGTCCTATGACCATGCTCAATGTCAATTACATTGTAACCATTCCAGATGCTGCCAGGTGTTGGTTGTGTGTGTCTGTTTCATTGTTATCTATGATTTTACATTGCAGGTTTGATTTATGCACACTGTATAGATTGGGTGTTCCATAGGACTGCCAGTAGTTCTCTCTAGTGGTTTTTTGCTTCGTAAATGTGTTTGTCTCGGACTGTACACTCATGGACTAACATGAGTAAAGCAGACAGAGATTGTTGACCATCTCTGATGCTCTGTAGCATTGAGACTCTTCTTATTTTGGACCTGATGTACAATTCCAGATGCCACCAAGTTTTGCTTGATTGACTCCGTTGGTGGGGTATCTTTGCTTTTCAAAATAGAGTATTGTGGTCACCAGTTGCACTGTCTCCAATGGTGCAGTCCTTCAGAATCTCCAATGCATTTTTCCCCCTTTCTTTAGTGGAGTATGGGAGTCCTTACCACTTATCAGTTTCTAGCCACTGGGGTGGTGGACCATGGAGGCCTGTCCTCTTGAGGGAAGAATCATATCATTCAGTTGAGAGTAAGATGATGGCATTTTGCAGGTGTCACTGGCATATCACACTTCCTACCACAGACCTGATGTACAATTCCAGATGCTCTGCTATGTCACGAATATATATATATATATATATATATATATATATATATTAT
>NW_013669471.1:34567-43497 GCF_000517525.1 Limulus polyphemus
ATATATATATATATATATATATATATATATATATATTATTGCAGTTTGCCCCTCATATGGAGATGTTCCTCCTCTACCATTTTCTGGATGCACATTCCTGATAGGTTTGGTGTTGGTTGGAGATGGTCCAGCTAAGTAAGTCTTCACATGTAAACCTCTGACTACTGTGGACTGAATGACAAATTGCAAAGACCTACTAATTAAGCCACTAGATACAGTGCCTATGGATTTTTATGTGATCAGACTGTTGAAACAGACACTGGGAAACCATAGTTTTTATTCACAACATGGATTATGGAAAGCAAACAGGGAAGAGTGATGTGATTTGGATAAACAGCTTTACAACAAAGCTTTTTGCAATGGAAACTACGTTGCAGAGCTTTTGTCAAGATGCAGAGTCATCAGGAGGAGCATGACCAAACATGGTGACTTGGACTCTGATGATACAGTGAGGCTCTTAAATCACTTTAGTATAACATACTCAGTCTGTGTATATATATTGCCTGATATAGTAGTCGTGTGATAATTCAAGGATAAATCTAGCACACAGTCATTCAGTCTACACAAAAACAAGATATTCCTGAAGGACAGGTGAATTTGTTTGTTACAGTTGAAATGAGAGACAAGACATTTTGTTGATGTCTGACAAAAATAAAACTTTTTATTTTACAGAAGAATATCCAGGGATTGGAATCTGAGTAACTTGTGGTTGGATTTTTACAATGTATGTTAGGCTTGAATTTAAACAGAATGAAATAAACTGTATGTAGAAGAACAGTTAAGGTAATGGTTGTGTTTAAAATGAAATGAAACAAAATGGATATAATCATCATGTTAAAGAATACTGTAAAGCCAAATCTGATGTGAAAATGTCAAAATTACATTCATAGTACTCATTCTCTCTGTAACTGACCAATTAAAAAAATAAACACCAGAATGTGGAATAATCTTGCTTCTGTGACAGTTACCAGGAGTCCTCCAAACACAAGGTCAAGTAGGACATTAATAACTATTCTATGAAACAGTAGATAAGTTCCTTGATTAGTCAAGACTTCAAAAAGTAACACCTTAAGTTGAATTTAACATGCGACCTCAGTTGGATTTAAGATGTTTCAAATTATAAGTTAAAAAAATTCAAAACTTTTGTGGATAGGAAATGTATACTCTAGGAAAGTAAAGTATGTAGTACTTGCATACTTCCACAGGTTAAGATATTTACATTATCAATCTCATTATGGTGACCTGTATAATGCATTGGGCAGACAAAGTATCTGTGTGTATTATTTGAGCTTTAAATCATATTTGAAATAAACTTTAGCTTCAATGAAGGTACAGTATTTTGAGTTATTCATCTGCATCACTTTCACCAGCACAGCCTCATTTTTGGGCTGCTTTCTTTTCATAGCTAAGGTAAGACATGAAGTAAATCTTTCCTTGACACCATTGGTGCTTCTTAGGGTTCAACCAGTGCTGCCACTGAAAGCATATGTTGGCTCCAACAGTCTGTAGGCTGGCTGTCTTTACCTCAATAAAATTTGGTAACAAGCAGTGCCAGGTCCCTGTTTCAGTCACCTTCAGAAAGATGTGACCAGCCCTATGGTGAAGGGGTCAAGGGGAGCTCTTTTTTGATTTAAATGCTGCTGAAAACACCACCTATCCAAATTATTATTGTTACTTAGTTTTATGGATGAAGTGCACTTCTTCTAATGTGGGTGTACTTAATATTGTGTTCTTTCCAGCATTTCTATACATGTAATTTCAAAGTCTTGGAAAATGAAGAACTCCATAGGGCACAAAGATGAAAATGCCATAAGCTCATGTCTCCATATGCACAACATTCTGTACATTTGTAAATCCTTTACTCCAAAGAACCAAATGAAGTCATATATTACCTTCCCTATATATGTTGTGTTAAAGCACAACTTTGGAAATGTTACCATCAGTAAGGCATGTAGAACATGATTTTTGCTACTGTTTATTATAGATAACATGTTCAAGAGTATTTACAGCTGTTGAAACAAAATTTTCATCCCATTTTATTATTTTGTGATGCCATCGGCCATTTAAATCTTTTAATGGCACAAAAATGATCTTGACAAATTTAATAAAATGTAGACATCAGAGACAACAAATCCAAATAACATTTTCAATGCACCAGTAAGTAAAAAACAGCTTACTATACAGTGTGGTTCAGAAGTCCATTGACCAACAAATAATTCAGAAATGGAGAGGTATAGGAAAATAATTAGTAATAAGGAATGAAGTGTTGTGGACATACACTGTTACAATATCACATTTCAAAATCATGTCTTTCATAAGTTTTATTAATGTGTATCATGCACCCAAAATGTCAGTTGCAGAGGTATAGACTATTACATTTTAAACCTAAATTATGAAGATAGCTCCTCAATAACACTATTTTTAGGCATTAGTGCATCTTCTATGTGCATGGAGTTGTTCAAAAAAGATTGAAATCCAATCATAGCAAAGATTATTACAGAAACATAGGTTTGAACAGGATCAGATTTTTGCATAACCAGGTCTTTGCACTTTTATAGGATCTAAAATGTTAAAACATATTGAAGCAGAAATCCCCTACATAAGGCAGCATATAAACATTGTGTTGCATCTGCTGCCAAGTCATATAAATAATGGTAAGTATTCAGTTGAAGAACAGTTTAACTTCATCTTAGTTTCTATAGTATAGTTTATAAAGAGAAGCAGCGTATGTGAGTGCCACTTGAATACACTTAGGATTAGCTTCCATTGGTAGACATTTTGTACTGTTGCAAGATTGTTTGGTTTGTGAATGGGTTTGTGAGGAAAGAAAGGTAAAAAAGAAACCCTGGTATGAGAAATGGTTTTATTTTTGGAGCATTTATTTGCAATTTGGATAAACATCTATGTGTAGGCATTGTAGTGTTCACAGTACTGTAAAGTTAATGTTAATTTTTTTTATATTTTATGTATAGGTAGTATGGCAAAACGACTAGTCTTCTGAAAGAAATGAGCATCTTAAGAGCACCCTCGAACAAAGCTTAACAATTTAATAAAATTCTGTGGAACATCTAGATGGATTTTTGAATTTAGCATTATCAGGTAAAATTCCAAGATATTCTGCTGATGAAGTGTGACATTTCAAAGGATTGTCTGTTGGTCATCTGGTTATATCCACTTTAGCTTCAGTGTGATGTTATTTTCTGGACAAATTCAGTCATTTTGAACTTTTTTTGAAGAATTGTATTTGTTGAATAAATTTTTATAATCTTTATGATCATCTGAAATAAATAAGTATAAATAATGTATAATTTTATGACCTTTCAGTCATTATAAAATGTCAAACAGCTTCCATGATAAACTGGAAATTGGTTAACATGAAAATATGGTGAAATAATTAACTCTTTAATAAACAAAATTCAAGAACAACTCTTCAGTGTTTAAATATGGCATACTTTCCTAGATTCTATGGTTATACATTCAAAAGATAAGATAAACTACAATAAATGATAAAAGGCTGAAAATTCAGTGTAATGCACTCACATTAATATAAAGTTCCAGTTAGTTGAACTAGTTAGTTGGTTTAGTTTGTTCTGACTTGTTTCTGTTTATTATCAGTCTCTCTAATTACTAGCTCTCCTAGTTGTCTTGTATTGTTCTTTAGTTATCACTTGATCACAGATTATGAGTGAATGTTTCATAACACTAGACATTTCTTTGTTTCTAACATTTGAATACTCTTTTATACAACACTCTTAGATAAATATTATATGCTTATAAATACTGTTAATCTGATTATAATGGTCTCAACACTTAGAGTACTGCTATTGTAAGATCACATTACAGCTGTTGAGCAGTGTAATCTTATCTTCAAAAACAAAAAGATCCAGTATTCTTCTTATACATTTAAAATGCATATTTTAATTTGTAGATAAGCTTCTTAATTTTCAATATGTATAAACAAATGAAATGTAAAACATTACAAACATATTTTTTTAATTCTGTTCTTTAGGAATGGAAACTTCATTCAAAAATTCTTTTTAAAACTTTTCCAAAATTACACCTGGAAATAAATTTTTCTTTAGCAATGTTATGATATTGTTCACTTCTTGTTTAAACAGTAATGAGTTATTTGCTAAATAATATACTCTATAGATTAAAATTTTATTTAAACTTGTATGGGATAAAACTATTCCAGTTAAAATATATACCAGTGAAAGTAGGTTTATAATAATCTCCTTGAAAGTAATCCAGATATTTATTTCGAAAAACAGGATCCAAAAAAATGTAGTGTACTTTCTTGTTTAGTTTTCATAGTAAACTATATTTGGTTGCTTACTATTTATGTATTCTTTAAAGTTGGTTATAAGCTGTGATTTCTCAAAAATTACAAAAGCATTATCAAGATAACTATTAATCAAAAGGGGCTTAAAAGAAATCTGACATTCATTAATCCATTTCTTCTCAAAATGACACATATGAATGTTAGCCATGACTGTAGCCAAACTAGAACCTATGCTAGCCCCATCTTCCTGCTCAAATATTTCATTATTCTTAAAAAAGTAGAATAAAATTTAAGTTTTGAAACAGTATTAGGGGAAAAATCTTAAACTTAAGTTTTACCACATTTTGTTGTAATATTACATAAAAAACCACAGATTCAATTTTAAGTGTAGAATACATGAAAAGTTTATTTGCTAGTTAATATTCAAGCCATGTAAAAAAGTTTAATTCTTACTATAGATATTACAAATAAAAACCTTCACATTTTCTGATAGTAACTGCTAATATTCAAATGCAACATTTGATGATACTTATGTGGCCAGTAATTAACTAAATTTATGGCATTGCAACAAACATAGTATTATCATGTCCTCTTTTCCTACAGGTAAGAATAGAAACTATTCTAACAAGAGGTTGAACAGTAAATGTAATACAGTGTTAAACAGGATTATTACTATTGATTTGTGGAAAGACACTGGAAACAATTTTCACTGTTAAAAAAAGAACACTTTACTCATGAAAACAATGCAAAAACTAAAATTCTGAAATGGCTTATGAACTTCAAAAACCCATTGGATAACAATGTTATTTAAATATAATTTTGTCTTTCTTCATTATCCAGTCAATCAATACAGATGAGGACATGTCTGTTCGCTGAAATTTATCGCAGAAGCAGTGACTGCCGACCCTACATCATGTAATGAATTCACTAGCGAATGGACTTACGGACATGAATCTAGTTTAGGTACTACTTGTCATGTAGAAAGGTAAAGAGTGTAACTGTTATAAACAGTTTAACATCATACAAGTGCACGTAATTGTGTGGCTCTTGTACTAGTATATAAATATGCTGCAATGTGTGTTATTGTGATGCTGTAAACCATCAAACAATAGTTCTCGGTCTTTGAAACAACTAGCAGTCCTCAGCGAACTTAAGCAGAATATACTTTAAACTTAATTCAAATACTAAAAGTCATCAGAACATTTCCTGCACTTGTGATAATGTGCAGAAGCAGTTTTTCTGGCTGCATTCAAGCTGAGACATTAAGTAATTGGGCAAAAACTGTACTGTGTATGCTGGCCACACGAGTATAAACCCCAGCATAGTTGTAGGTTCTCCATTGCATAAAATACTCCTGGATATAGCAGGTCCTCTCCCAGATACATAAGTTAATTAGTATGTGCTAGTTATTTCAACAAGTGGGTTAAGGCTTATCCACTGGTTGGTACATTAGCACAATCTACCATTCGTGTGTTGGCTGAGCAACAAATAGCATGATTCAGAATACCTGGAAATAATCCATAAAACCAAGTTACTAGTTTTAACAGCTAGTTGGTTATCGTGAAAACAAACACTTCATCGTATCGCTTACAACATGATAGTTTGGAGGAACAGGAAGTAAAGATGATCAAGCATGCACTTGTGAACATTGCTAATCCCGACTAAACTGAGTGAAAGGAACTCCTGATATGCATTGTGATAGCATATCGTGCAAAAGCATGAACATCACCTGTTTGTTTGCCAAACTTCCTCAAGTGCGACCAAAAAAATTCAGTTCTTAATGGATGTGGTGTGTGGCCTGCATCCTAGTGCAGCTGTGATAACGTCCACAAGAATATGTGGACTGAGTAAGGTCTTCATTACTTGATGCATATGAATTTGCATTTCAAAAGGCCATTGTAAAGTAGAAGAGATTTAAAACAAGCAGTGAATGATACTGGATATAGCTTTAGTATTGTGTAATGGCTAGATTTTTTATTTTTCATGCAAGGACTGCTTGTGCACTGGTTGGACGAAAGGATGAGGGGGTTAATGCGTCATAGGATGGTCAGAGCATTAAGTTGTATAATCTCAATTCAGCTGACTAAGAGAAAGATGCTGACAGTATTTTCCTGATTGCGCGAGAGGAAACAGAAAAGAAAAGACATTGACCTCTTGATTGCTTTGTCTGGGATTAACTGCCTGACCAACAGCTGGGAAGGTTGATTGACAGCCGAAAGAAAGTGGCATTTCCTTGTTTTTCTTCCGAGCCACCATGCGTAGTTCCTGTGGGATTTTTGCGGGACATTGTGTGATAGCCAATTGACTGTGGACCACATTAATACCTCATGAGCACAACAGACAAAGAATAAAATGTATGCATGTGTTGTGGCTACACGTCATTAAATTACTTGAACTGTATATTCATATGCTTGGCCTGAACATTTAGTTCTTTATTTATAGTGTTTAAAAAACAGAATCAAAATACGATATGTAATATAGATCGATAGAAAATCTACGCGTTAATAACAATAAAATTTTTTATTAACTTAATTCATTTGATAATGAAATAGGTATGTTACTTTTTGTAACTAAACAATATAAGAAAAAAATCATCTAAGCTACAGGTAAACTATACATATTTTGTATAATTAAAATCTAATAGACCTGCACAATAAAGTAGTACAATATGGTGGAAAATATTTTTATATTATTGTACACATACTTCCCTAAGTTGAATGAACATGGACTACCCAAAAAATAAAAAGTAAAACTTTGCTTTAAAGCTTTACAATAGTACAGTGTGTACACATCTCAAAATAGTTAAGGGATTATCAGAGTTTCAATATTTTAGCTACGACAAGGCACTAGTATTATTAAATAATGTCAATGGCATCTCTGAGTTAATTTTTATGCAAAACAAGAGTCATGTGATCTATTATGCTAATGCTTACTTTTTACGTCTATGCATATTTAGTACTACTCACTTTGGAACACAGTAAATGGTCAAAAAATCATTTTATAATAACGTGTATGACCACCTCAGACCCTTATGCATGTCGTATATCGATCATGACTGTAGCAAGCGTAAAATGAGTGAATCAATGAGGTGCTGGGCTAGTATAGATCACTCTAACAGTTTGGAGGTGTTTGTTTGTTATCACACAAAGGGCTATGTTCTGCCCACTGCAAGTATCGAAACCTAAGTTTGATGTTGTAAGCCCGCACACCGTTGAGCCATTGAGAGTCATTTGCAGGTGAATCACGTGCATTTGCATTGAAAAAAGACAGAGTGAATTGTCGAGATTTTTTAGTTGATTTTGTTAAATACATTGAAGGTTCTTACAAAGTGTTTGTATAATTTTTATTCGTATTGATGTTCCGAACTTTTATTTTTAAAAAGCAAAGTGCAAATGTAACGTTCTCAACAAACCCCCAGAATTTGAAATCAACTAGGCCATTACTGAGAGGATGGGATGTTGCTAGACAGTCTTTAATTCATTGTGGATTTTGAACTGTGATATGTTCAATAGCAGTCTCAATTTTGGAGATACATGAGCATGATCACACACCTTGACCTTTTATTATTACTTTCATTTTACCGTCTACCACCGGGATAACTACTGTTATATCTTCATCAAGATGAAATAAGCTATTTAAACTGATTCTCGTAATTCAACAACTGGCAACACTCTTAACATACCAGAAAATTAATGTATTCATTGCCACTAAAACAGCTGAATACGCTTGCGTTATTGCACTTTGCATGTTTTGCATTGTTACGTATATCCACATGTGGCAGCATCCAGTGCTCCTAAAGCTCCATACTGGATAGAACCATTTAAAGTTGGTAGAGACAAGCTGTGGTGTAGACGCATTGTTTGTCGATTCAATGCTAACCATCTCCCAGCAGAAAGGTTTGCTCCATGGCGTACACTAAGAGAAATATGAAACTTTCCATCAACCAGAATCTCTTGTTTGAGTGGCCTTAGGTAACGTATCGCTAGAACAAACAAGTGGGAGGTTGACAAATTGTAAAAACTCTAGCTACTATAAAGGAACCAATGCCCTAACACTGACTCCACAGTCATTTGTGTGGAATTACATCTCTGATAGTAGGTTCCTATTGCTACAACTAGCAGAAAGTAGCAAGCTGAGAAATGTGTTACTCATTTAGCTTCAGGAGTTCAGCATACAGAAACTTAGACTGCTTCTTTAATTAGTTTTTGCCAGGTAGCTGCAATGGAATCCTGGAGAGGCATTTCCGACCCACAGAGAAACAAATGATATTTTTATTACGACTGAATAAATTAATATTGTAAGTGTCTTTTCTCTGCGCTTTCAGAAAAGCCTGTATGTCCAAAAAATAGACCACATTATCAGCGACAGGCTTAAAGGAGTCAAGGGATATTGCAGGCTGTAAATACTGTCAGGCCCACTAATCCCAGATCAGATACGGCAATGACATGTGAGAAAACAGCCAATGTTTGTTTCTTCAGGTTTGGTGGTTTTTACAATGTTTAAAAGGCTGAGTATAGATATACATGTGGCTTTGAAGTTCGTGGACACGAGGCAGTGTTTTTAGTTGATATACACTGAGTGGTTACAAGTAAATAGACACCTAATTTTTCGTCATTTAACTGATTTATGCTAACTAATTTGTGTTCAT
>NW_013669471.1:44363-46665 GCF_000517525.1 Limulus polyphemus
CAACGTTGTTCCAGGAAGATGGAGCACCGTGCCACACTGCTAGAAACACCTAAAAGTGGCAGGAAGAAAAAGGTATCCAGAAGTTTCCCTGGCCGAACCAATCTCCAGACACGAACTCCATAGAAACCCTTTGGGCCATACTCGACCGGCAAGTCAAGAAACAACCAAAAAGCCAACTTCGAAGAGTGATCTACTCCAAGTTTTGAAGCAAGAGTGGGCAAAAATCCCACAATCTAATATTGACGAGATGATTCTCATGATGCCC
This sequence comes from Limulus polyphemus, assembly GCF_000517525.1. NCBI lineage: Eukaryota > Metazoa > Arthropoda > Merostomata > Xiphosura > Limulidae > Limulus > Limulus polyphemus. The sequence goes on from NW_013669471.1 coordinate 44,629, forward strand.
CAAAGGATCAACGAACTCCACGAAGCGAAAGGAAGATCTAATAGATACTAATTAAATCATAAATATATAAATTCATGTGAATATGACTGAAAAGTTGGTGTCTATTTACTTGTGACCACGCTGTGTAGATGTGTCTAAAACTACTTGATCTCGTGTTGTATCACTAACTGCTATGTATACGACTGCTCTGGTCAATTAATACAAGCCTTTTCTTTGCAAATGGTTGTTGGCCAGCAGTGAATGAAAAATCTTGGCTTAGTATTACGGTTGATACCATCACCAAACATGCAAGAGCTGTAATAGCAGACTTTTAATCAAGTATCAGTATTTTAGTAATACCAAATATAATGAAAAGAGAGCTGTGAGAAGAGCAATTTAAGGATCTAGACCTAGCTTGTTTGGTATTTGCCACGCAAGAAGGTGAAACGCAACTGTCATGGATCTGTGAACATAGTACAAAAGCATGTAACCTCTGACAATTGTTTTATCAATTAGAGGTATGGGAGAGAATGCTATACCATCACTACAAACCTTCACAAGTGCATTGCCCGGCCTGTAATCCAGCTCTTATTTCCAAGAGCACGGGGACCTAAGACTCTTTAAATATTCTATGATGCACGTGTTCAGGTCATCATAAAATATCTAACACTGCAGCCAACCTGCAAAGATCATTTTATTGGCCACATTCTCAAAAAATGTAGAGTGATGGTGTAAACACTTCACTACTTGTGAGGCTCATATAATGAATCATCTACACCAGGGGAAACTCTGTCAACGATTCGTGGGGTCTTTAGTTTGAGATAATAGCCCTGAATATTGCTGACCCCTGTCCTAAAACCAGCCATGGTAATCATTGCATCGTGGTTGTACTTCATGAAATGAGCTAAGCCATACTCACGAGTTATGGTAGCTCAAACAAGAGCCGATACATGCTTGGAGCATCAGGGAGAATACATACTCATCAAGCAACAAATTTCAACAGCCAGCTCTTTTCCAAGTTGTGTAAAATAATGGGTTTAGTGAAGGCTCCTACTTCCCCTATCATCCTTTGTCTGATATTTTGGCTGAGCAGTTCATCCAAGCTGTAAAGTTTTACTTTGCAAGTTTGTGAACTTGGATGTGGCTCTAGTGTAATCCAGCACTACACAATTCACTCACATGTGGCTGGATTGGGTCTTATCTTGTTGTGCAGTGATTTAAGCCATATAACTAAGATATACAAGGAATGATCATATAGTACACGAAAGCATGTTATGTATGTCAACAAATTGAAGCCAAACATTACTGAACGTCTGCAACACTGGCTATATCAGGAAACAGTGAGTGAGAAAGCCAAAACCACATATCATCATTGACTACTATTAACCAGCAGAAGTAATATGTCTGTTCCTGAAGAGCTGGAAGAAAAATGATGCCGTTCGAATGAGTAGTGTGTGAAGATGCACGACCACAGTGGTAGTATCACCCCATCAAAGCTGCTACAGCTGGGAGTAAGAGTCAACTCTTAATATTACTCAGTTTATTGTAAAATTAGTAGCTGAGAGAGCATTTATAAGCTGCTTGGTATAAAGATTCATGATTTCTGTAGTAATATATACACCTGGAAAAAAGTTAAGCACCCCCAAATATTTTTCAGGATTGCTTATTGAAAATAAGGTTTAATTTTCACGATGTTGAGCAATGTTCATAATTTCAAACATAATTAAAAGGATGTGAGCGTTCAGGTGTGACATTTAAATCAGGCGCGTTTTTTTCCCCACGTGCAACTTGCTCCCTTCTTCACGTCCAATATGCACTATTTTCTCGTGCATCAAATCCGTATTTAAGTCCCGAATTTCTGAATGCAAAATCATTTTAAGTAAGAATGGCAAGAAGACGGATATCAGAGGCGCAGAGATGGCAAATTATTGGCATGAATTCCGCTGGTATGTCCTACAAGGCTATAGGTAAACAGCCATTTGGTCAGAAAACATGTTGCCACCCAGAATGTTAAGGACCGTCCTCGATCTGGTCGGCCATCTGTAACAACCCAACGTG
>NW_013669471.1:47468-50080 GCF_000517525.1 Limulus polyphemus
TAATCAGTCACAAATACGTCGAATCTGAATCACTTGAAAAAAACACGGGGGGTGCTTAACTTTTTTTCCAGGTGTATATATATATATATATATATATATATTTAATTTACTATGTTTGAAGAGTTAAGCCAGCTGATGTTAATAGCTGTAATACCTAGGATGTCAACAGTTTATGCAACTAAAAATTATCACTAGGAATTCTAAAATAATTGTTAGCTGCAAGGTAGTTGTAATTCTTACTGTCTGAGTTATCAGGTGTAATTTTAAAGTAAAATATTTGTATGATATTTTGTATTATCTGCTTGATTTTTGTTTGTGGAAACTGTACATAGTGATCGCTAGAGAACCTAGAATGTTAGTGTCTGGCAAGCTGCTGACAATCACTTGTACACCAATAACACAATGTTTACTGACGAACATATTTCAATATTGTGTGTGTCAAATATGACTTCAAAATATAATTAGGCGGTAATCAGTGAGAACTCTGTTCTTATTTTGATATGATAAAAACCTTTAAGTGTGCTCTGAAGTAAACAAGGAGTCTGCATAATGGTGTTTGTTTGTTTGTACTCATTCAATGAAGATTAAAAACAGGGAGGGATGCAAAGTGTGTATTTTCACTCCCCACCTGATCATAAAGCCCATCTTCAGATTTTGCAATGTTTGCTTATTTCATTTATCTGTATGCCGAAGTGATCCTTATTTTTTGTTGTTACTTTCATTTTCCATATGGTGTAATCCTTAATTTATGTTAGTACCTTGACTTGTTGTGAGGCGAAACTGGAACACAAATGTGAAAGATATGAAAAATGAATAAATATTCGATAAGATGATCAGTGAAAGTACAATGAAAATTATAATGCACGTGTCATTGATGATGAGGATATTTTCAAATCACTGGAGAAGAAAAAAACAGAGCAGTTTGAATCAAACATCGCTATTTATACTAGTATTGTTACTGCTGATTATATCTGTAGGGAAGTCTTTATGCTAGGTTTCAGGTGTAAAATTGCTTTTGTTAGTATTATTCATTATTACGAAAAGGATAACTTCCTTCAATGATACATGCAATATTACTTTAAATTAATGAATAGTTTTAAAATTCACAAATATCTTTGAACTCAAAAATAGATATTCTCGAGTGCAGAAAGGCAAAGAGTTTAGCTCAAGTCAGTGCTCTTGTCTTTCTCTTCTTATCACATATCTGTAGGTGCAAAAGCAAAAAGGTCTGCTCTTGTACTGGCCACTTGTCAGTTAGGGAGTTGGTTGCTTTCATAGTCCCTGACAGGTCAGGTAGCAGCGTATGTGATACTGTATTTAGCCTGCAGGGAAAAAGCCATCAACCTCCACATGTAGATAAGTATGTGAATGATAAAGTTTTGGTTTAGTGCAGTATAAGTGTTCATCTAGTGCTGAGGTAGTATGCACTTTGTTTTAGACATATGTGAAACTCTTACATTCATTTATATGTTAACTGTCTTGATAGTAGAACAGAGCTGAAATCATTGTTTTCGTGAATTTTGACTTAACAAGAAAATGGTCAAAGTGATCACCTTTGTTCTAACCAGTAACCCACTGTTACTTTTAGACTTTGTGTATTTTCAAATTTATGTTTAAAACTTAACTTTATCCACCTTATAATGATCTTGGAGTTAACCTGATCATGGTATTGAAGAATTTGTCTAAAACTCTGCTGATGATCACATAATCAATTCAGATGCTCCTTCATCTGTTATGCCAATGGACATGGACCAACATTTCCTATTTCCTACTATGTATCACTATCAGGATGAGATATTAAACTTGGCTCCTGACTTCCCCAAACCATCCAAATCTGCACAGAAGAAGTTCGTGTTTCTAACCTAATCATTTCGCAGTACAAGTGCCTGATTCATTACCTGCCTTGAACACTTGACACCATTTACCCCAGAAATCTAGATTGCGTAGCGGTTTCAGAGGGAGTAAAGGACATGGAAACACGTCAGTAAAACATGCACATGCCATGAATCACGAGAAGAACTATGCATTCTGTAGGCTACAACACAACATGACATATGAACTTGAAAAGCAAAAAATACAAATATTTCGTACTCTTAATTTTTCGTTTATTTACTCTTGAAACAGAACACTTTCGGATACCCTGCGAAAGTACATCTAGTATACTTACAACTATACTAACTAGTATACTTCTTAACATAATTTCTATAATATATTACATCAATCAGTTCACAAACAAAACGTTCCAATTATTAAAAAAAAATTACTTTCATGGATTAGTCACATACTAATAATAAACTTAGCTTAAAATCAATTTGCAATTACTTATGTGATCCTAAGTTATCTTTATATAATAATAACGTAGCTGCTTATGGTATTTAACGTTTTCTACATAGTCTTCACTATTCTGATGAAGCATTAGCATTTTTTTTGGCTTGAAAGAGTCGCATGCATTGGCTTCTGTTGACACTTTGTAATTGGACTCCCGAAGCCGCATTGTTACTGTCAGGTTTTGTTGGCTGGATTCTTTACAGTAGGTGTCTGTGACTTGTTGGCGATAAATTTCAACAATAAACAGCAATACAGTTCACTTGTTTTAAAATAATATATATAAA
>NW_013669471.1:50354-59682 GCF_000517525.1 Limulus polyphemus
CACTTGTTTTAAAATAATATATATAAAAACAAATCAAACGTATATACAAATGTTCGTTACACTGTTGGTTATCACAGTTGTATCCAGAACTTTAAATAATTGTCTCTTTTTCGTTAACGTCCTCACAGGCTGGTTCAATTACTTTAGAACACAATTGACAAGACGAATTATTCTTCTCTGCTCTGTTATTATAATACAGTTTGTGATAATTTTACTATCGCTACTATACGCTCTTTATCATTAAGCTCACAATCACGCAGTCTAGATCTAAGTAATAATCTTTCGACGCGTATTTCAGAAAGTTCTAGTAACATGATGCAACAATATAACAATCACTAACTCATAATAATTGAGCTTACACGATACACAACGTATGGCTCGTAAACAATTATGTAAACAAACTTGCCATAAACTCTCCCTTCTAAATATGACACCTCATTTACATAAACTGTCCAAATCATGACGCTCACATTAAACTGAAACTGAAACACTCGTGTATATCTAACAGCTACATGTAAGTCTTGAGCACAAGCAAGCTTCGTCATGTCACGGAAATAGAACTATTAAGTGATTGTGAATTTTAAATTTAAGAGTTTTTGTTGGTTTTTATTTTCGTACAAGGAAGGAACTAAGAACTGTACTAATCTTAAACCCATTTGAAAATTACCTGCTATATAAGTAAGAGGCTACACAGTATACGATATTTAAGCTAGACCTTCAACACTTCTTACAGAAAAGAATGAAACGCCTACGAGAAATTGATTCCAGCGATATGCAAATGTTTTTTTGCCAGCAAAAGGATTGTCACATGACGACCAAGGTACAGTACTACGTAACATTGCTGTTTTTAGTAGTTAATATAGCTTTTGACATGCAATTAGAATAATTACTTGTGTTGTGCTATACGTATGTCCATGTTTTTTTTATATTTAGTCCAAAGTTGGATGGCATTTTTTGTGGTCCTTGTGCTATCCTTCTTCCAGTGTATATTCGACGTGATAAAGTAGTACTTGTCAACTTGTATGATATCAGACAGGCTAGAGATTTTTACAGGGAAGATTTGTCAAATACTGATATTTTTGATGAAGACATGGAAGACAAGATGGCTTCCTATACCTCTCCAGGACAGGCTCCAGATATAGGATGACTGTTTAAAAGTGTGCTTCAGTGTACGAAATATATTTGTGTTACTGAAACTCTTTGTTACTCTGCCAGTAAGTTCATATTCATGTGAACGTTCGGAATATCCTCTCCGCCAGTTGAATAATTACCTGAGGTGTACACAAACCAAAGAAAGACTGAATGCTATAGCTGCAATGCATAATCATCATGAAACTCCTATAACATTGGAACTGTGTGTAAGTTATTTATGGAAAAGCACTCCAGAAAAATGGAGCATGCTTACTGTTATTTCAGTAGTGCATACATTTACATGTATGATAGACAATAATTGAAATAGCTGATATTGCTATACAGAGTTGTTTATAGTAGTAATATAATTTAACAATTGATAACTACTCTGCACGTAAGTAGTACAGTACTATAATTTAAGTCTAGCTCTCCATCATATAACAGAATGATGATTTGTTGACTTTTCATTGGATGTTTATGGATTTTATTTGAACAGTCATGTAATTGTTTAAGCTGTATTTCATGCAAAATTGCTTCCAGATTTAATCTCATAGAACCTATTTTTTACAAATTTTCTGAGGAGCATGCCTCCATACTCACCGTATCACTAACATGTTTTGCGTGCTTATTGTACTTCGCACAATATGTTTGCTTGTTTGTAATTAAGCACAAAGCTACACAATGGGCTATCTGTGCTCTGCCCACCACGGGTATCGAACCCCGAATTCTAGCGTTGTAAGTCCGCAGACATACCGCTGTGCCACTGGGGGGCTCGCACAATATGTGTTGACTTTTGATCTCACAAACTAGAACCCTCCTTTCAAACATTTTGCGTAAGGGCCTGCTATTTGTAAGTTTAAAAACACCCATTTGAAGAAATTGAACTCATTTGCAACTACATTAAATCACTGATAACGAAGGATAAATGTACAATATATTTTTTTTTATTCTTCATGAATAACTTAGATGTTGAAGTCGTTCACAACCATATTAAGTCACTGAAGATGAAGGGCAAATCACACAGTAGTGAAGAAAATACATTATTATATGTATGTGTGTTTATATGTATAGAAATAACTTAGGTGTTGTACACCCAGAGCAGGATGTTATATATATATATATATATATATATATATCCATCAATCAGTTTTCCAAGGTGGAAATATACATTTTTTCATTAAGTGAATGTGTTCTTCTATACATTCTTTTCTACTGTCAGGTCTCTTTTATCTCTTTTAGTCTTGGCTAGCTTCACCTAGCTCCTTCTCTTATTCTCTTCTGTCTGGCACATGGCCAAAGCCTATGCCCACTTCACCACCTGGGCTTGAGTCTGCTAGATGGTGTAATGAGGTAGGACTGTTGTTGGTGCTGATGATTCTAGGCCGTTGTGGTAATGCCAAAAACAAGATGAAGGGCACTAGTGTGAATGCTAATGTTTTGACATTCAAGACTGTTGCTGCACTTGAAGATCTTTCATGGTGCTATTTCAGTATTCTGCCAGACAAAACTCCACAAAGATATTTTATACTTCAGAATGTAGTGGTTCTATCAGCGGTGTGTACTGTTGTCGTTCCTGTGGCTGTAAATGTTTTCACAACCTTCAAAAAGGCAATGTGGGAATGTGTATGTTTATCCTTTCTTGCCTTGGTAGTGGAATTGACCCTGTCACTTGGACATCAGGCAGTTTCGACTCCACAGTGTCAATGTCTGGAGCGACTACAACTGACTTTAGGACTAGCATATTTGATGACATTGTTTCTTCTTCGCATTCTGAGTCAGTTTATTGATGGCTGAACGTAATTTTTGCAAAAAAAGCAGGTCTTCATTTATAGACTCTTCTTAAACAATCAAAAGGTTGAGGTCCACTCAAAAATAGTCCTACACATCGTCAAAAACGAATAGGTGGCCCCTATCAGTGTTAACTCTTTCAGCACGGGTTCGGTCCCTGGGATCGACCTCGTAACCATTTTGTGCTTGTTATAGTTTTCATGCTATAACTTTTAAATTATTAAACGTATGTTAACGAAATTTGGCAGATTATGAGTAAACACTACAGTGCTTTCATATGAAACATATCAAATTTTTATTAAGTCTTAAAGTTTGTAAAGCAATGTTTTTCTCGTGTTTATTTTTTCCTTTTCGTATGTTGCCTATTCAACATGCAAAGTAATTTACATTTTAAGATTAAAAATACTTTTATGCATTAGAAAAATTTTCAGATTTCACATGCGAAATCTTCAGTTATCAAATGTTTCTTAAGAAAAACTTTATGATAGCTTTCATATACGGAAACATCTGTTAGCTGGGTTCTTGCACAGATCTTAAAATATGACGTTGATAAATGGAAACATCGGCACATGTAGATACATAGAACTTGAAAGTAGAGTTGTTCAAAACTTGAAAATAGCGTTGATAACTGAACCAATTGTTGGTTGAGATGTTGCAAAAGAAATATCTGCTGAAGCTTTTCGCCAGACACCAATCATAGCAGAACCATCTGGAAAATGATCTATAGGAAATTTACGTATCTACATGTGCCGATGTTTCCATTTATCAACGTTATATTTTAAGATCTGTGCAAGAACTCAGCTAACATATGTTTCCGTATATAAAAGCTATCTTCAAGTTTTGTACAACAAAAAACTTTTCAAAAAACTTTATATTTTATCTGTTATTTTCAGTAACGAATCTCTGTCCGGGTTCGGTAGATTTGACCGATCTCGTAACCACCATAAAAAATTAGGAAATAAATATAAATTATGCTTCTTTCTTTCTTGAATGACAACAAAATATATGCTATACAACACTTATGAACAAATTCATATGTAATGTAAGTATATGCGTGCAACAACAAACACACATACCCGTATGTGTACAATACCGTGTACACATACATATCAATATTGTATTACTTTATATTACTCAACACCCAAGTATGATACTTATTACTACAACATCATCTATGATTCAATGAACTTGACTCTCTCAGCATCATGAAATGTATGATCGCAAGCTGAATTCTGCCAAAATCGGCTTTTTCAGCTAGAATTCACACAACCTGGCTTCATATTTGTACTTACGCTAATGTATAAATGAATACACACTTTGACTGATGTAAACTAAATACAGATTTGAAAACAAATAAACATTCAGTGTCATTAACAGCTACATATACTAGCAGCTGAACTATTACCATACTCTGCTCTGGATTGATCCACTCACTGTAGTCAGCATAACATAAAAACAAATACAGAAAAAATTTAGTGAAACAAGAACTTTTCACAAATGATCATGATTCATCACAACCTGATTTGCCTGCTGTGTTTATCAACAGCACAACTCCTTCACTCACACGTGGAAGACATGTACAGGCCCACAAAATTTCAGATGGTTTATCATAAACATTCAGCTAATTTTCTTTACAAAATATTACCTAAGAGATCAGAAAGAAAGAATTGCATAGTCCTTTCAGAGTTTCTATTTATCAGAAATCCCATGATCAATCCTAATCATCTCAACTGCAAATTCTCTAAGACTTACAACAAATAACATCAGCTGTTCTAGTTTTACTGCAATCAATTGGCTATCACATAATGTAGTGCATAAATTTATCATGGAACACCATTTAGTAGCTTGGAAAGTAAGAATTGTAATGCCTTTTCAGCTTACAAACATTTTAAAATATATATTATATCTACTAACACCTGCTGCCTTAACTATTATAATCGAGCATCTATCATACATTGTCCAATAAACATTTCACTGCCTTTTAATTTTAGAAAGCAACGAGAAATAAGGAAAATCACCGTACTTCTAAATGTTAATATGACAACTAATCTTAGAAGTAATGATCAGGGGTTAAACATTAGTGTCCAGGCCGATCATCAGAACTGTCGTGACACTCCCTCACTAGCATTTCCTCATCTGATCCCCCATGGACAGCCTTACCCAGCTGCTAACGTACAGAATCGTGCATGTCAAATAATTCAGACCTCAGTCACTCCACATATTCCTGTGGACACTGTGGCACTAGGAGTGGACCATACATCACGTTCAGAAAGAGGTTATATTTCTCAGCCAAACATGAACAAGTTGGGTGAATAGTGAAACTGCTCGTTGCATATGCTGTCATGATGTATGACAGGTCTTCATCCCAGTTGATTTGATTGAAATTTAAAAACGTTTGCCATTTCATTAACAACTTGGCACTTTCTACTAAATTGTCAGACTCGGGGTGGGGCAGATATTGCAAAGTGTATGTCTTCCCCACATGCAGAATCTTACACTGTTTGGAAAATAACAGGTTGTGAAATGATCTCCTTGATCCATGTATATTTCTCTAGTTGCTCCAAATTGTATACTCTATTCAACCAACACATCATTAACAGACTGTGTTGCTGTATCAACCAATAGGTGAGCAATGGCCTATTTTATGAAGTTTGGTAACAATCAACACATTCTGATTATCTCATTCTCTGAAAGGAACACCAGCTATGCATAGGGATATTCTTTACAGTAGAAAACCATAATTTATCCTGTCTTGGCTGACATTTTCTTCTGGGCATAACATAGAGTACAGTATCTACACAATTACTCTGTCTTAGTGCGAATGCAGCCAGAAAAGAAGAATTTTGGATGTTAAAATATGTTAACACCTTGAAAAATCTGAAGTATATCTTGCCTAAGAGCTTTAGGGATCACTAAGTACATCACAGACTAGAACCATTGCTTGATGTATTATATTAAAGATATATTACATCTTCCCGCACTTGCAACTACTTGTACAAGTGCCACAGGTTATGAGTCTGTACTACATTAGTGTATCTGGGTTATTCAGTGACACTTGTGTTTTAGTCTAATGGAAAACTTCCTAGTTTAAAAGTAATGTTTTACAAATGTTAAAACTGTAATGAGTTATTTTTTGTCATGTGGTATGTGTGATCAGAAGCTATCAGAATACATGTAGTATACACAATTACATGTTCTGCTCCATCATGCATCTGTAACAACACTGTCATAATTCCAATACATTTGGCATAAATATCTAGCAGGAATGCATTACCTTATCTTGGATAAGCTAACACTAAATTCTCAGCTAGAAGCTTAGTGTTTTAGTGAGTGAAATGCATGGTCACAACCTTCTTCAGCTTCAGTCAAAGTGGACAATTATGCATAAATCTTGAAGAAATGGGCTACGATTCATTAATACGATAGAAAACTGAAGACATGGGTTAGAACCATTCTCTGACCACAATGTGATCAAGGGATTCCACCTGTGTTCACTTACCAAACAATATGGTGGTAATTTTCTGTTGTCAAACCAAATGACCTTTGGTTCCACAAATGTATCAGTATATGCAATCATCCACATAATCATAAACAAACAATCTCAGATGACCTAGCAGCTGTACATATGATCATGGACACAGCTTATAATGCTAGTTATAATTACTTCTACATCACTTATCGTGCCAATGACTATACCAGTGATAAGCTGAATAGCCAGATGTTCATAATTATAGATCAGTGTCACGATTATGCCATCACCTGAACAGATAACTGTTCAAGAAAGGGTAGCCTGCTTTCTGCATAAGAAAATATATTGTTTGCTAGTTCCATCACTGCAACATATGTCAATATTGCATCTTTAGTACACTAAAGAATACCGCTTGTGCATTTTGAAGTACTGCAAATCCCTCCTTCTGATGCACTTTGTAGTTCACTGTTCTTGGGCACATTCCAGCCAGCATTGGATGATTACTTCCGTGGAACTGCAGGCAAAACTGGCTGACGATTTTCACAGTAGGTCCATCCCATATATTCCAGTACATGAACCAAGATCAGAGACAGCAACTTTCACATCCTGTGTGACAGTAGCCAAGATGAAGTTGGAGATGTATCTGCCCACTTAAGTATAGTGGATAGCTTTTTTCAAGAACTATAAATGTTTATGTTTACTGACAAATACTGAACACCACCCAGACCTGTACGAGTTGAGCTGACCACCAAATATTTGGACACAAGCTTAGTACTGTACCCTCTAGGTCAGCGGTAAGACTTGACATTTGCTACATTAGCCTGCAGTTGAAGTGCCAGTAGTCATTGTTTGCCTTCATCTGCATCTGTTGGATATTCAGACAGAACTGCAAGTTTCAACCATCTTTTGGTCATGAGACAAAGTAAGGATATGTCCATTTCTAATAACATTTTAACCCACAACCAAAGTTGATGCTTTGGTCTTCCTGTCTAGTGACAGTTATTTTTACAGCACAACCATTAAGGAATATCCAGTGAAGTTATACCACTTACTATTATCCAGAGGGTTATATGAAGATGCTGGTATATATTTCCAGGAGGGTACCCAATCTGTCAAATAGGAATATCCAGAAGATGGTCTAACCGAAATATAATCATTGCAGCTTCCACCGTGTGCTTCTTCCTCTTCTGGGATGTTTTCAAAATTAATACTTCAAACCTGACTACTTTAAGATGTAGATGTATCTAACATCTACATTACTTTGCATTGTTTCGTTTATAAAATTTATTCACGGGATAAGTTTCATAATCTGCAGCTGCCCTTGGCAAGATATGGTTTCTTGTATAAATGAAACAAATGATCCACAAGAGTGACAAACTTCTCCAAGAAGCCCTCTATTTTAAAACGTGAACTTGACCCAATGGATAGCTAGGCTTCTCTCCGAGTCAAAAGATTGGCATAACTCACCTTTAAATGTGTCCCAGTCATTGAGTTGCTCCTCATCCAAGTGCTCAGTTGTCCATCAATGCTTGACTCAACTTATGTTATCATGTTCCTGAGTGACATTTTGCAATATTTAAAGAAGTAGTCAAGGTCTTCTTTCGCTGAACCATTGAATATCATAGGGCAAATTTGTCTCTATCACAGGGGCCAGCAGCTGCAGAGATATCTTCAGCTGCTTCTAAACCAACACGTGGCTGAAACATCCATGATTTCAGATGCATGGTTTGTTGTTGGCACTCAGAACCCTCTACATTCAAGAAATACTCATTCTGTTGTTAAGTGATAGAAATGAGAACTTTTTTCCAGTTCTGGATTGTCACAGAGTTCTCTATAGTGGCTCCAGCAGCATGTCCCTCCTTACATAAAAGCTCCTTTGTGGGGTCCATTTCACCATCCTCTCTCTCCAGCAAGGCAGTCCTCTTGGCACTTTGTCCTCTGTTGTCACAGATAAAATAACTAGAAATGGGGTTTGACTACTCTGGTTACAGTATGCATTTTCTGTAAAGACCTCTATTTATTCTCATGATCATCAATTTGCAAGTCACGACATCCATCTTCAATCACATACACTTTTTATTAGCAAAATGTAAGACTACAAAGTAGAACCTGATTAGAAGTTCTAATTTATGATTCTCTTTCCTAAGTTTGTGGTTTGATTCAGGTTGTAGATAATAATAACTTCTAATCGGAGTAAGCTATGTACTTAGAATAAAACTAAAAATTAACCTGGCCATCAGTATTCAATTGGAAATAGCTATTTCAAAGATATACTGGAATTCGAAATTTAGTGATTAGCAAAAGTGTAAAAAAAAAAGGAAAAAACCGCTTGCTAAGAAATACAGACTTACACAGTAACAAATCCCATGATTACATCAGAATTACATCCTTGCTCCATAGTATTCTCAAGTGCACTGATACCTGTTGGTAAGAGTAATTATTACAATAACTGAGCTATGACAGAAATTGGTTTTCAGAGTTAAAATTAAGTTTAACTTATAAATAGAAAAATACCAATGAAAAAAGTCAATAGTTTCTATGAAGGATGTGGGTGGCAGGATCTTTACCACCACCTCACTGCAGCTCCTGTAGATTCAACTTCACTAACATGTTTTTTTCTTAGAATATTGTGAATGATGAGATCTACAGTGTGATATTAGTTTTATTTTACAAGATAATTTTTGAAAATGGTCAGTGACAGAAATTACAGTAATAGGGATCGTGATGAAACAAAATGGCGGCCATAGAAAACGCCCGTTTAAAACCACCTTTAAAATGTCTGAATATAAAAAATGACTATTTCACAGTATTGGCTGAGCTAATGGTATTTATAGTGAGGCCTAATTCAATTTATATATATATATATATATATATATATATATATAGTTGTTCGTGTAGTAATACTAAACTTTACTACTTACTTACTAACGACTATTAAGT
>NW_013669471.1:59703-68970 GCF_000517525.1 Limulus polyphemus
AAAATTAAGAACTTTACGCTTCTAATTTACTTTTACTACGTAACTACTTCCGGTCCTCGGAAGTACACAACGTATTTCCTTTACTTTGTAAGACGAAAGGATACTAGTATATATATATATATATATATATCTGAAACTGACACTGCGTTATCCTGATGAGTAATAACATCGAATTGGGTATACACGCGCCTTACGCTCGGTATTGCTGGCGCACAGAAATAGAGCTAATAATAATAAAAAAACAAGTATAATATAATATTTTAAAAATTTTACAAAGACAAAAAGGATCGATATATACGTAACCTAGCTAGCTATAGTAACATAGAAAGTTTTAATGCAACAAAATGTATTGAAACCAGAAAGTCAAAACTACAAAAACGGAGTTACTTAAAATTGAAAAAATAAGTATCCCTACTTTGGCTCAGACTAACATAATTACAGTGATTTGCTAGAGATAATTTTTTAAACTTTAAAGAACCAAGTTTTTGTAGTTTGGACTTTCTGGTTTCAAATACATTTTGTTGCATAAAAACTCTATTACTATAGCTAACATATATATCAATCTCTACTTTATCTGTAAAATAAAAAACTGATTATATTTGTTAAGAATGAACCTCAGAATAATATCAAGACGGTAATAATAATAAAGCCTTAAAGTTGAGTGGCATGTTGGCAATCACAAGGATTACAACAGCCCTGTATTCCTTTTTTTTTCAATATCCCTCAACGGGTCGGTGGTAAGTATATAAACTTACAACACTAACATTTATGGCTCGATTCTTCTGCAGTGGACCGAGTATAGACAATCTATTGTGTGGGTTTGCACTAAAAAACAAATTTCTTTCAGTTGTGAGAGATGGATATAAATGGAATTACATCAGTGAAAGTTTTACATTTTATTATAGATTTATTATTTGCAGCTTTTTTTAAAAGTCAAAAGTAGTGTTGACTTGAGATAGTATAGGGTGAGTAGATTATAGGTCATTGTTTAGAGTGACCATGACAGTACTTCTAATAGAGATCCTTACGTGGTTAACCCCAAACAAACGCCGTAAAATCAAGAAGGTGACTGTTAGTAATCTCGATTGGATATAATAATAGCCTTTAAATATGTTTAAAACATCTTTTAACTTGGTTTCAGTAATTTATGTTTAGACTGATTTTTGATATACAGATCAATCATGTCAATTCTTAACAAATTTTTGGGTCTTCTGCATCTTTCCATAATAAGCCCTTGCACTTGCTTACTATTTTAAGAAATACTTTAACAAAGTTAAATGATAGACTGAGGGGAAACGAGTTTCTCAGAACCTAAAATATTTACAACTGAAATCATATAATATAGAAGTGGCAATAGGTGGATATTGTTTAGAGAATTTGAATGGTGGCTGTTTAAATAATTGAGTTTCTGTTGAACCGTCATCAGTATCTTGTTATAGAGGATTTTTATACTTGTCGTCAAAGTGCTAATTTATTTCAATATAACAGATTTTACGTATAAGGAGACCAACCAATCAAGTATGGTATTATCTGTTAAATTAGCAGGTAACACTTAATCAGAGCCTTTGACTCATAAAAGTACCTTGTCTAGAAAATCTTCATGATCAGAAAACACAATTAGTGAAATTCATATGAAAGCAATCACTAATAAATAAAAACATTAAATTTCCTATAATCAGAAACAATGTATTTTTTTATTTCTCATAGTCCTTGCGGACCGTTGAGCCGATGGCAGATCTAGCTCTACCATCGTTTCTAAAGCTGTTTCTTACGTCAAGGATGCAACCCACTTGACAGCCTTCCCTCTTTGAAAGGACGAGCATGTTCGGAAACAATACATACATAAAAAAAAAGTTAAATTTTGACCAAAATGTATTAATTGCCAGTTTTGATGTAAAATCTATTCACTAAATACACCACTAAAATGTGTGTAAACTTGATTTACAATAATAAAGGTAACTTAGATGGCATACCCAAGAAAGTATTTAAGAAAAAACAACGAAAGAATCACATTTTTTTGTTAAGTGGAAAAGTATATCAACAAAGAGATGAGATTAGTATGGGGTCCACTTTAACCAGTATATTAGTAAATGTATTTATGTATTATCATGAAAAGATTTTGTTGCATGAATGTCTAAATAATCTAAACCATTAGCTTAAAACAAATATGTGAATGATATATTTACCGTTATTTAAGAACTATGAAATTCACCAGTTATTTAAATAAACATGAAAATATTAAATTCACTGTGGAAATATAATTTACTATAAAACTACGTTTTCAGGTTTACATACTTCAACTATAACAGTTTCATACCAAAGATAGTATTTTATTTTTCACAGCTCTATTATTATAGCTTGTTATTTTCCTAATTATTTTTTAAGCCATATACTATGCCATAAGACCTCCTTGTTGAACATTTGATAATGTTACAGTGATGTATCTTTAATGTTATTTCCAATGTTAACTGAAATGTATCATTGTTTGAAACAAACTATTGTGTAGTTTATATTTTTGGTGGTAATATAAAATACTTAGGCTGGGAGATCTAATGCCAGCTTTTGCATTTCACACAACTACATATAAATTGCATTTCAACTTTGACTGCCATAGGTCTAGTCTCAACTGACGAGGAACTTGGGTAAAAAAATGGTAGGTTTAAAATGCTGTTCTTATTCAAAATATTTAATGAGTTATGAAATTTTTAGTTAACCTCATTTAGTTATCAAAGTTCTGTTCTTTATATTTTCACAGTTGAAGATGTAGCAATAGTACATTCATCTTATAGTTAAGAGTTGCTTTTCTAGTCTTTGAAGCTGAAGAGCCCTTTTAAACTAGATTCTGTTCCAAAAACAATATTAAATGCAATTGTGGATATAGGCGTTTGATAATTTTCTTCTTAATCATGTATGAAATAGTTTAACTGAAGTATAACTAAAATAGTAATTTTCTTTGAATCATTTAAGTTAATATAACAGATGGGGGTTTCAGTCTTTTCAATTTTGGTGTGGATTCTTCTATTTAGGAAAGGCAATGGCAAACAATTTAGATCATGAAACCCTTGTTCAATTTCAACTTCCTATATGCCATATCATTTTATGGCATATGATGAGCTGAACTAAAAACTATTTAAAGTGATTCTGTACCTCTGCAAACTTTAAAATTACTTTACTAGTTAACTCCATATACTTATTGCCTCACAATTAATAAATGTTCTATATAAGAAAAAAAAAGTACAACATAATAAACTGTACTTTGCAAGATAAAAGATTATGATTTTCAAACATCAAAAACTGTTTTATAACATTTCAGAATAGGATACCTTTCTTCAGATGTTAACAGTCTGTAAAGATGTGTTTCCTGCAAAACTTTTCAATCTAGTTTGTTTCTTTGAAATAAACATTTCTAGAGGGTGTTATTAAAGAGTAACGAAATCTCATTCCCTTCAGAGGAAACACTAAAGCTCTAGCAGCATTAATATTAATCTCTTAAGAACTTAATATTTCTAGATAAAATGATGACAGTAAAAACAGTTTGTTACATTTTCAACAAATGAAAAATTGTACAGAAAAATATGAGTCAATATCTCAAGTTGTTTTTGTTAAAATCAACCAAATGAAAATAAATGATAATTTTATTAAAATCAGCCCAAATGAAAAGAACAAGAATGACAGTAGTAATTTTTTAAACACATAATTTGTGTCTTAAAGATATCTACACTTGTGCTCTAGGATAAAGACAACAATGGCTTACAGAGAAAGGAGAGAAGGATGTCTAAGTAACTATTTATAAAGAAAAAAATGCACAATTTATTTTCTTACAAAACTCTATTTGGATGTTGAAGGACTTCCATGAGAAAGAATTAACTGCTAAACACTGATGAGAAAATTTCAAATACTAATTGCACCTGTTCTATCCTCAGTCTCTAACTGATCTCAGTACAATGTTATGTTTTTATTTGAAGTTGTAAATCATGAAAAATTAGTTATTTTTCTCTTCTTTCTTCTCAGATCCATCAGCGGATCCAGAAGAACTGCTATCACTCCCAGAGGTAGAGGACCCTTCTCTCTCGGAAGCCATCTAAAAGTTGAACAATTAATGTTAAATAATAAAAAAACAGATGTTTCAAATCTCTTGGCATAAGAAACAATAAACAGGTTTTTGTATTAAAAGAAAAGAAAAAAGGGATAATAAGTAAACCTAAGAAATAGTCAAAATCATGCTATGATAGCAAAGAAATTATTTCTACCAGTGCCTACATACATAAATAAATTAATACGAAAGAGAGATCAATACTTTGCTATCGCTGATAAACGGGTCTCTAAAACTTATTTATCTAACTATTAAAAAGAAATTAATTAACAAAATAATCTATAGAAACTTTAATATATTTAAACTGCCACTTTGAACATTAACCAATGTCTATTTAATCTCAAATTTCAGCACAAACACAGTTAAATTTTAATTGCTTCATATTTTTTTTGTAAGCAACTTCTGACCTTTATAAAAAGTATGACAAATTTGTAATGTATCTATAACTATATATCCATCCAACCTGTTAATAAATAACAAAGCAAAATAGAATTTTAGGCTGTACATATGTTGCTGTAAGCCTACAATGGGCCAGAAAGGAATGCAGTATTTATTATGATTTATATATTACCTTTTTGTAAGCTACTTCAAAGAGTTTTAATGAAGACTGTTGCAAATCCTGGGTAGTTTCCTTTATCTTTTCTGCAGTTTCGTTGTCTTTGTTGCTCAGCAAGTTTCGTACTTGTGCTATCTTTTCTTTTAGTTTTTCACACTAAAAATTCAAAAATATTAGAATCTTAAAAATATCACAATTTTCGGAGAAACATGATTTTAACCCTCCAATTATTTATGTAAAGTGCAAAGTGATTTTCATGTTGGGATAAAAAATACTTTTCTCCATCTGAAAAATTTCAAGTTTCACTTGCATAATCTCTAAAACCTCCTAAATAAATTTCAAACATTATTTTCAGTAAAGCTTTTTATTTTATGTTATTTTCTCTACCCTAACTCCATAACCACAAAAAAATTAAAAACTAAATTACCCTCGTTTTCTTTCTAGAATGACTTCAAACTGTAAAATAAAACTACATTTGTTTATCCTGAATAGCTTTAAGCTTGTAACAGCATACATCTGTTTATACTTAAATTTTATTGTCCTTGGAACCATGTCTAACTGGTATTCCCACCATAAAATTAGCAAGTCACTTGGTGGAGGTTACCTTATCAAATTACATAACTCTCAGGCTTACCCTGAGTGTACCTCATGAAAATTTATTATTCTTATCTAACCTAAACAGTTTATAATTTTTACATTTTAGTTACTTTTATAATAATAAATAATGAATACACATTACAAATAGAAAATACAGTAATTACCAGTGTTTTTTTTTAGTTTGACTTTCGATGAAACCTGGGCCTACTTTTTTTTCTTATACTAATGGTACTACAGCACTAAATAATATTTCGTTTAATTAAATAATGCCCCAAAGAACACAGAATAACCACATGCAAAAAGCAGACAATGTCCCATAATTACTAGTTATTATGGCTTTCTAATTATGAAACAAGAGCTATTAAAAATTCAGCTAAGCTCATTGATGTGTTTCCTGTGGGAATAAAGTTTGAACTGGAAGCAAAACAGACCATTCTCTGTATAGAAAACATCATAATATAATACATCTTTTGATTAAAGTAAAACCTTGGCTTTTTATTGGTTATAAATAACATAGTATTAACAATTAGAGAACTATTGGCAATTTCTGAAAGAGAGGATGTGACAGGTGGGCATGGCAAAAAGGGTCTAATTTTCAATTTATGGTTCTGCAACTAAATAAAAATTATGCTTTGTCTGAGCGATGAAAACATTATAATGAGAAATTAACATTAAATATTTTGTGCTTCTTTGAGGGGTGGTAAATAAATTAGAGAAGAGGAGATGCTTAGAAAGAAAATGTCAATTCTCATACTAAGGGAAATTAGTTGTTTTTTAATATTACCATAAAAAATTATTAACTTTTTAAGAGTCAATCTCTTGTAAAGAAATCTTCATATACCTATAGAAAACCTGTTTTCAGTGCATGTCTTGTCATTATACATTGGTATAAAGTCAAAAAGTCATGTTAACCCTGCAGCAGTCGCTGATGCAAGGTGTGATGTTTGCATTAAATACAAATGTTATAGATGCAGTCACAACGGTATTCCTGATGAAGTTAAAGTGATCAGAAAGACAGGCCATTCAAAAATGTTAATAACAAATCAAAAGATGACAAACTGTGAAGCTGAGGGGTAAATAAATTACTTTGTTCTCAATGTAAACCACTTTCATTATCTAAGACTAATAAGCAGACTTAGATATGACTGATTACACCTCAATTAATAAAATAGAAATAGATAGATAGAGGAATTTACTGTTAATTTTGCTAAGTGTGTAGTGTCATGAACATGTTGAAAAGCATTCTTAATGTAAATCAAGGTAAAAATAGAATGGACACTGAACAAAAGTAGCCTTACTTTAGGAAAACTTTTCATCAACACCAAAACAACATTTTGAAAGTTTCATTTCATTTTTAGAAGAAAGAGATCAAACCCTAAGCTTATACAGTTTTCTCTTGTTCAAAGTTACCATAAAAACTGTATGATATATCCATGATTCTAAGATTAAAAGACACTGAGTTCCATAGATATCATGCATAATGAAATTCTAGTGTAAATTTAGATTCTTATGTGAATAGTTTCTCAAAATTTTAATGTTTTATTTTATGTTTCAGAGAGAAGAACATTCACTGGTAAAGTCATAGGTGTAATCTAAGAGATAATACAGTATGACTGTTTCACTTATATAAAACAGAAAAATAAGTTTTCCAATAAAGAATAAACTGTAAAGATTATTTAACTTTGTATATTGGAGAAACAGAAAGACTGTTTGAAAAATCAAACCTCTCTATTCACGGTTTTGAGTATAGCCAACAAAATCAGTTTTATGTAAATACTACAATGTTTCATTTAGAAACTAATGTATAAAATTTTAGTTCTTCTAGCTCATGTGATGTTCCACAAAATTAACTGTGGGAGTTAGGTCATCAATCCATGTGATAATTCAAAGAGTTAAAGATATTAATTGTTTGCATTTAAATTCAATCACTTCACCAGATGATATATAAATTGTGAGTTTGAAGTCCATATCACTAACCTAATAACCACTGCAAAGTCTTAGTTCAACAATGCTATTAGATAAAAAATAATCAAAGTTATTAGCTGTACAAGTTGGATTTTTTTTTTTTTTTTTTTTTTTTGTAGTTAACTACAAATCTACACACACTGGGCTATCTGTGCTCTGCCTACCACAGGTCCTGAAACCTGGTTTCTAGCATTGTAAGTCTGCAGACATACTGCTGAGCCACTAGGGCATACGAGTTGGGATTCAACCAATCAACCAGGTGATCAACAGAGTTAAACACTAGAATCTTGAAAAAATAGTAACCCTATAAAAAAATGTCACATTTTAAATCTGATGAACCAAATAAGTTAGTGGTAGTCTTCTCAAATTAACAAGATTTTAATTTAACAAGTTGTGTGTGTACTGAGATTCTATCAATTAAAGAACTTTGGTAATTACCTCATCTGCTGGAAGTTGATCCTTAAACTCTTCCATCTTAGATTCTGTGTCATGTATGATACCTTCCGCCTGGTTTACTACTTCAACAACTTCCTAAAAATACAGTGCTTAGAATTAATTTACCCTCCTTAATAAACTGAATTAAATTCCTGCTGGAATAAAAAAATTAAGTTTAAACATAAAATCTAGAATACAATTCAACTATATCTAATTTACAGTATTAATGAGTGAAAAAAACTTAAATGTATTAAAAAAACTACTTATTTACTTAATTTTGTTCTAAAAATATTCTGAAATAAACTATTTTTCCTAAACCAAAAAGATAGTACCCTGATAAATGCACACGTTTATAAGTTCCAGAAAAACACACAACATTCTGGAAATGAAGTACTTACACATACGGGAAGTTTTTATATGGTGTATAAAATCTAGTTTGGAACAAAAAACAAGTTTTTTATGAAAAGTTTAATCATGAGCTCAGTATGGACTAGTGTTGCTGATTATACTGTGCTTTGTATTTATGAAACTGACCTTTCTCTTCTTATCTTGTTCAGCATACATTTCTGCATTCTTTATCATGTTTTCAATCTCATCCTTACTCAACCCACCAGAAGACTGGATAACAACTATGAAAGGAAAATATTGCAAAATAGTATATCATGAAACTTATTGTGAACATATTTTTTACGTTAAAAACACTTTCAGTGCTTCATGAGGCTAAAAGTAACTGATAACTTACTTATTTAATTATTTCTAAGCTTTTCTCAAGTATGCCAGTCAAAACACTCAAGATTATTTCGATCAAGCATCTAGTTTTACAGCTGAAACAAATAGTGGATTTTGCTATTTGAATATTTATTATTTATATTAAAATTATTCAAAAATGAAAATATGTCTTTTTTGTAAATTTGTTGGACATTGTTTACCATAAATTGAATGTAATAACTCAAAATATAGGTAATAATATTTACAAGTTGTGTACAAGAGTGTTAAAAGTTATATTTATTGTTTATTTCATCAAAATTACCTCATCATTATGCATAGTATACACGAATTAATAATTTCATTTTAATCCTATTGGCACAGGTACCCTTTACTGCGCATGATACAAGGTTTTAGTGTCTTACATTCACAATTTTATTAAACTATTTTATGTTTCTGTTATACCAGTTAGAATAGCATAAAATCTTAGCTAATAATCCATATTTTAAGTTCTTAATTCTAAAAGGAAATACATAAAAAATCCTGAATTTCCACTAGGGTAACATACGACAAATTTTGTTTTAGCATGTCATCATTCCTATTTTATCCATCACCCTTCAAAAATGTATGAAATTAAATGTAAAATAATCTCTATATAATCATTATTGCTCAAACAGACCATAATTTTTATGGCCTTCAATTTTGTTTTGTTACAGAGCTATCAAAGAGAAAATCAGACCCCTCCAGCCACACCCACCTGTCACATCCTCTCTTTCATAATTGGTTGATAGTTCTCTCTCTTACGTTTCATTATATATTATCTAAAACCAAGAGAAAGTCAAGGTTTTCATCTATCAAATGGCGTATTGTATAACATTGTGTTTGTAACAATAACCATCAATGTCACCCTGAGTAG
>NW_013669471.1:69899-84781 GCF_000517525.1 Limulus polyphemus
TATATTCATGGACAAAACTTTATTTTATTTTATTAAAAATACTTCACTAAGAAATATGACTTTTTGTATGTGAAAGACTGTCAAATTTTGTGAAGATATACCCAATATATAGAGTTATAAGTATTAAATTTATGTCAACATTAAACGAGTACAGAAGGTCACGTGACTATCCCAGGGATCAAGTCCGTGTCGAAAGAGTTAAAGTACAAATTTGGTTCATCTTAAGTTTTGGTAAATGTATCTTACATCAGTTTACTCTACATCTGTAATTTATTTTAATTAGCAGTTAGTTTCTTCATTCATAAACTTCAAGAGTTTTAAAATTTATTACATTAAACAAAAACTTGTATCTGTCATGTGACCAGAGTTGCTTTACTTAAAAGTTTTTCATCCAATTACAATTTCCTAGTGTTCATGAAGCTCCACACCCTCTCTATATTGGGGATGGAACAATGAACCATGGGAGAAAATGACCAAATTTCAATCACCGTGACCTTAACATTATATATTATAAACTTTATGTACTGTAGTGAATACTGAACTTGAGTTGGCTTTGTTGATTAAGATGCTGTTGAATGTTACAGTGATGGACAAATATTCATGAAGAAATATATATAGTTTTCAAATTCGATGACGAGGAACCCACTTTGAGACTAATAATGCTTGGAAACGGCTTGAATGGGTAATGAAGAAAAACTTTATAAGTTTAACAAAACCACAAATGTACAACATTTCAACAAGGTTTTGTCATCTTCAGGTAAGCATTATATACATAGTTTGTATTCAGAGAATGTAATTGACAAAATTTCCTTGTGTGTTTTCCAATCAAGAATTGAGGTGGCATCCAGGCTGCATATAACATCAAGAAAGTACTTGAAAATAACATGCTAATAAGACCCAGAATATATGAATACCAAATTTCACTTTGAATGTGTGATACAAAAGATATTCATTTCAGGTCTATACTCTTCCCCATACCACTTTTGTTTGAGGAACATGTAAAATATAAAATCAAAAACATGCGAGACTAATCAAATGAAAACTCACTTTGTTGTTCTTTTCCAGTTCCTTTGTCCCTTGCTGATACATGAACAATACCATTAGCATCAATGTCAAAGGTTACTTCAATTTGAGGTATTCCTCGGGGTGCAGGAGGGATTCCAACCTATAAATAGTTATATGATTCTTAAAACAACATTTGACCATTTAGGTATAAGAACTTAGAAGTTGTTTATAACAAATATTGCATTACTGATTATATTATACATACAGCTTGTTTCTTAGCATAAATAAACAAACTGGTATTTCATTTTTTTTTTATCCAGTCAGACTTATACTTGTATTAAGACATTTTTAAAACAACACACAAACTAAACAACATTTAATACATACATTGCCAAACTTAACTGTGAACACAAATAATCAAACCATAGGCAAATGACACAAAAGCTTAAATTTAGGTATATGATGTTCCTTACGAAAGTAGTATCACTAACCTACTATTCCAAGTATATTTTATAATTTCTAAGAACTTTAATTTACATATCCATGCTTCGTTTATTACAAAACGTTCAACATACAAATGAGAATGGTATAAAACTAGAAAAATATATTGATAAACTACAAAAATTGCCTTCAGCCATCACAAAATATCTTGTAATACTCTATACTCACAAAAGTTTGGCACTCTCACATCTGTTCCTACATTTCTTACCCATTTCTCAGAGGTTTTGTTGCACAGTCACCATCAATTTTTTTTGCTCCATAATTAGTAACCTATAAAGTCACTTAAATCTAATTACTAATTAGTTTATAACACATTTTAGTTGCCAACCTGAGAAAAATAATGAGAAGGTCTGTAGGTGGTGACTGGTTAAAGAACTTAAAAAGACAGGTGTGCTATCTATTTTTCTGAGCACTCATCCCACTCAGGCTCAAATCAACTAACTATTTGAATGTTTGGTGTTGTTGTTTTTTTTTGGGGGGGGGGGGGGAATCTGACTTCTATGCTATTTTAGTATTGCTCCATTTTATTGTGTGGTATTCTCCGAGATCATGAATCATTACATATATCTAGAATTATGGAATATTGTCTACATTATGTGACTATATTATGAATGCATCATCAGTATATCTCGGCCAAATACTGGGTCTCAGAGCAGCTATTTTAAGGGAATTATCTTTGAAATGTTCCGAGTACTCGTGATAGGGGCACGTCTATGGTCAAGCTTTCTTGTTCTGATAATGTTTCACTGGTTAATGGTTACAATTTACAAAATATCTAGCTAAGGGGTGGCATGATGAATCTCTGGGATGGAGAGAGTGTACTGTTAGTTGACTTCAAATTTCTTCTTTAAGTTTCTCAAGAATTTTTTAACCTTTTTCTTTTTGTTGAGTTATTAGACAATGTTCTTCTGGTGGCCAACTTCAACTATATACTTATGATGTATTCTTTTCTTTTTTTCATTATTACAGTGGCACTACCATTGTCTACTAGTAGAAATGCTATGTTCCTAAGCATAGATTTTTCTGCTAGGAAGGTAGTGTTTCGTTAATGGCTTTCTGGACTACTGACTTTTTGACTTGAGAATGACTGCCCCAGTGATCAAAATGTTGTACTTGTTCTAAAAAAGATTCTTCCTTACTGTAAAAGCTGTAACTTATAATAATTTAATACTCAAATAGTTTATTCAAGTTTTAATGGGGTAAGGGCTCAAACATGTGGATAGTACACATTCCTTTGTAACAATAACATCGAGAATCGAACACTGGCTCCTGCCAGAACTTCTATGAATACAGTGCCAGATCAGCTAATGAAAGGTAGAATTAATTAGTAATTAATGATTATTACAAAACCTATATAATTACTAATTATATTCACGGTAGGTGATTGTAAAGGATACAGTGACTACAGTGGTTGATATCAGATTGCCATAACCTCATCTCAAGTTTACCATATTTTTTTTTGGAATTTAAGTTTTTCCAACATCTGCAGAAAATGGCAACTCTTATGTGACCTTCCTAATCAAGATCAACACAAAAGCATTCAGGAAGCATACATCTAACATTTTGTACAAAAGAACAACTGGCCATCTATCTGTCTTCTTTAGCATTTGGTCAGCAATACACATTTTGCTTTTAGTACTGTTCTAATATAGAATCATCACAACTTTTCACACACACACACACACACATACATACATACATACATACATACAAACATTGATATCCCTTCAAAATCCACAGATGAATTGCAAAAAACTTAAAATATGTAACTTTGGCTTAAAAAAATTAATATAATTTGGTTTATTTTTGATGAACATTTTTATGTTGGGAAATGCCCCCTAACTTTTTTTTCTCTTTAAATTTCATTTTATATGTATCTAGTCTGTTTCAAATTGATTGATATTCATTTGATACTTTATTTTTCTGATTTTAGTACTCACCACTTAAAACTACAAATTGTAAAAAAACACTGCAAAAACTGACAAAGATTTATTGGTTATCTACAATCTGAACTTTCAAAAAGGCATCATTCACCATTACCTTTATCAGACTAGGTAACAATATTCTAAGTCGAAATAAATATTTATCTAATAATTAAGTCTCTTTTGAATAATGTGTTTTAACTCATCAACATTGTTTGTATATGATAAACTATACATAAGGAATAGTAAGAATATTTTGCTATGGCCACTGTACATGATAAACCTAACTAAGTTTACCTGATGTCTTGTCACATTAGTATAATCTGTAGCTTTCAGATATAATTTAACAGAAAAACACTTTCTGGCATATAAAAAGACCATCAAGAATTTATAAAGAAAAATTTCCATATTTGTAGTTTGTTCCAAGTCTTTTAAACTCTCTATTAAATTCCATCAGAAATGAGGGACAATAATGACTTCATTGTAATGTGTAAGTGTTCTGTAGTGAAAATTACACCACAGAGTAAGTTTGAAACCAAAGCCATCACATAACACCATCAGTATTGTAGAAACAGACCACAAAACCTTGGTACTCACCTTTGTCTCATTGCCATTGATCATTAACATCCCTCTGTAATATCTTAGTATATAGTAGGTATAATATAAAATATCAGATTATTAGAACTATTCATGCACAAAAACTATTGTATCACTTCTAAAGATAACTTTAATAGATATATATTTTCCAGAAAATTAATTTTGTACACATGAGTAAGGTGTCAGTTCACTTACCAAACTAAATTGTCCTAGGATCTTGTTATCTGCAGCCATTTCGCGCTCACCCTGACAAACTTTAATTTCCACTTGTGTTTGGCCATCAGCTGCTGTAGAAAATACCTAAAGAAACAGTAATTACTGTAAGCCTATACAATTGCAACACAATTGAAATGCAGGACAATACCTAGACAGCTAATGCTGTAGGAACAGTGAGTAACATACATGTATACTGCTACGAGTTTAAAGCTACTTAGAATAAAATAATGTAGTTTCATGTTACAGTTTAAAGTCATTCTATCTTGTATAGAGTTAGGGTAAAATTAACAGATAAAATATAATTTTACTGAAAAAAAAAACGTTTGGAATGCATTTAGGAGGTTTAAAAATTAGGCAAATGAAATTTGCACTACGACTAGTAAAAAAAAAAGAAAAAAAAGAATCAATATATTCATGGACAAATCTTTATTTTGTTAAAAATACTTCACTAAAAATCTGAGTTTTTGTATGTAAAGGACTTGTAATGTTTGCTGGAAGTCTGCAAATTTTATGAAGATGTAGATACCATATTAAAAATTAGTGATATCAAAACTATAATGAGTACAAAGTGGTCACATGGTCAGTCAACTATTGTACAATTTTGATATAACCAAATTTTCCTGGTAGTTCTTAGATGCAATACCCAAAACAAAATGTATAAAAATGGGCGAGAAAAGCAATTTTTTTATTAGTGTTATCAGTTAACTCTCTCAACATTGGCTAGGTCGATTTGACTGACCATGTGACTTTTGTACTCATTTAAAGTCTTTATAGATTTAATACTTCTAACTTTCAATATAGTGTGTATATCTTCACAAAATTTGGCAGTCTTTCAGTTAATATTACAAGTCTTTCACATACAAAAAATCATTATTTTTAGTGAAGTATTTTTAATAAAATAAAGATTTGTTCATGAATATATTGCGTATTTGTTTTGAATAGTCCATGTGAAAAGTAATTTTCGTGTTAAAAATACTTTTCCTGATCTTAAAAATTCCAAATTTCCTTTGAATGCATTTCAAAGGTTTTGTTTCGCAGTAAAACTTTATAGTTTATCTATTATATTTTCTCTACTCTATTTCAAAAAGAATACCAACCTTGTAACCACCAAATTACATTACCCACAATCTGTTCACGTGCATGCCTCATGAACCATTTTAATTATATTATTATTACTACTTATCTTACCTAATCTAGTCTTAAATAACTTAAAAAGATCCATATTTTAGATTATAGTTACTTTTATAATAATGAATAAAGAATAAATATTAAAACAAGAAATAAAGTACTTACCCAATCTTCTTTTTTCTTGTTGTCGGGTTTTCAAAGAGAGTTAACTTTTTTTTTTTATACTAATGGTAGTAACACACCAAATAATTATTATTTAATTAAATAATGCACCAAAGAACATGTACTAATAACATGCAAAAAGCAGACAATATCCCATAACTCTAAATTTTTTTCTGACTTTCTAACTATGTGACAGAGTCATTACAAATTCATCCAAGCTAGTTATTAACTTTCTCTCTGGAACGATGTTGGTACTCTGAGTGAAACTGACATTTAACCACTCAGAAGATAACATTATCAAAAATTGAAGACTATAAAAAATTATGGTTTGTCTGAGCAATAACAATTTTATAGAAAGTAATCTACATTCAATTTCATACTTTTTAAAGGGGTGGTGGATAAAATAGGGATGATGATATGGTAAAAGAAAATGTGTCACACGAGTCACACCAGTGAGAATTCAGGATTTTTTTAAATATTGCCTTGTAGAATGAAGAACTTAAAACTTGTATACTATTAAAATGTGGATTATTAGCTAATATTTTATGCTATTCTAATTGGTATAACATAAACAAAAAGTAGTTTAATAAAATTTTGAATGTAAGGCACTGAAATCTTGTGTCATGTGCAGTAAAACATACCCGTGGCGATAGGGTTAATGGATCTTTAAAACTCAGCAAATATATAAATGTTAAATATATACAACTTTTTTATCATATTTAATTGAGCATATTGTAGCTCAGAGTTAATAAATCTTTAGAAAAATAGCATATATTAGCAGATTTTTAAATTCAGCTATGAAGACTCATGCTATATTAAATTACTTACCTCTCACTTGTTCTGTCACAAAGATTAACACATAATATTTAACATTCCTTCAATCTTACAGGTCCAGATAATTGTAAAATTAATCATCTGCTCATGCTTCACTCTGAACATTACTATATATATGTTAATTTTTCCAATAAGCCCAATTAATGGTTTAAAAACCACAAAGCAATTATGTTAAAAGGAATGTTTAATTTTGAATCATATTCAATTAATTTCCTAGTAAGTTTAACAAAATATGATGTTCCATGACAGAATGAGAAGTTTCCTAACTTCATGCAAGTATGTTTGTAAATTGTGTTTAATATTAAAACAATGAGAACATTGAATACAGGACAATATTTCAAGTATCTGATCCAAGTTATTTCAGGTGACTATTAAAACAATCTTAAAGTAAATATACATATATCACTATATATCACAAAAAACACAATCAGATCTAAAAGAAGAAATCTCAATATACCTGGCTTTTCTTGGTTGGAATTGTAGTGTTACGACTGATCAATTTTGTGAAGACACCACCCAAAGTTTCAATACCAAGTGATAAAGGTGTGACATCAAGAAGTAGAACATCTGTAACATCACCTGCTAACACACCTCCCTATTTATATGAAAAGCAAAATTAATATGTCACTTGAATACTTTTAAAGTATTATATTCTAAATAACTACAATAACATCAGATTTTTAGAAAGGTAAATAAAAAAAAACTTATCCAAAACAACAATATAATCTTAATATTTAAGAATATGTCAAAACAGTAAGTCAGCTTGTCACTTTTTAGTGTATTATAATTTTCAGTTATTCTATCATATTTAAATTATATTTTACTCATTAATTTCTTTAAATTCCCTTTACAATTCAAGGGACTCATTTAATATGGTTTAGTTTTTATGTTGAGCTTTCTCTGAAATTGTAATAACTTCTTAAAATAAGAATTATCAAAATATAGGATTTATTTTTCAAGATTCTCTAAGACATCACCCGAACTGAAATTTCCTTTATAACTCTTATGAACTAAAAATAACTTCTTAAAATAAGAATTATCAAAATATAGGATTTATTTTTCAAGATTCTCTAAGACATCACCCGAACTGAAATTTCCTTTATAACTCTTATGAACTAAAAATAACCTACTTACATTGTAATTATACTCATTGTTATTATTTTCAAAAAAATTGTTAAATACATATAGAACCAAGATCTGTTGCATAAAGAAAGTTACACAGCAGACACAATGAAGTGTCAACTTGTAAAGCATAAAATAAACATTATACTCTCCACAAAATGAAGTGTCAATTTGTAAAGATAAAATAAACATCATACTTCACAGAATGAAGTGTCAACATGAAAAGCATAAAATAAACATCATACTCCACAAAATGAAATGTCAACATGTAAAGATAAAATAAACATCATACTTCACAGATAGATTTTGTATCACAGACCAAAAAATTGCAAACAAGTCTATTTTTTAAAATAATCAGATTCTCAATTATGAGTTCAGAATAGAATATAAAGAAAGAAAATAATACCATATAAAAATACTAGTTTTTGAGCTTGGTGCTAAAAATTAAACCAAATCTACCTATTATTTAACTAATAATGCCTATGGAGAAAGTGACTATTTTACAGCTCAAAATAGAATATAAAAAAGGGTAATATTTTCTTGAACTTGTCTTAATTTATTAATGATTGTCACATCTCAACAGTATATTTGCCTAACATAATGGTTAATTCTATGTTGTTTTCAGGTTTTAATTTCATCACATATAAATGTAGAGAGAGAAAGCCATAACTTCAAAATAATCTAACCTGAATTGCTGCACCCACAGCAACTGCTTCATCTGGGTTAACAGACTTGCTAGGTTGTCTGCCAAATATTTCTGTAACAGTCTCTTGGACCTTTGGAAACAAAACCAAAATTATATTTCTTTAACCTTAATGAAAA
Organism: Limulus polyphemus; assembly: GCF_000517525.1. Lineage (NCBI taxonomy): Eukaryota > Metazoa > Arthropoda > Merostomata > Xiphosura > Limulidae > Limulus > Limulus polyphemus. Next base: position 78,209 of record NW_013669471.1, read on the forward strand.
CTTTTAATATAAGACAGTTACATTAAGACACTAAAATCATTATGAAATCAGTAAATATTATTAAATTATAATTCCTAACACAGTTTCTTCAATATTAAAACAAATCAAGGAAATATGACAATGATGATCTATTACTACTGATATAAAGTTAAAAAAGAAAACAAAATCTGATCTCTAATGTGAAAACTAACTGTGAAGTATTGCACACACAGGCAAAGTGACACAATAATAAAATATTCAAATCATGCATATCAATCTCTTAAAACTGATGTCTTTTTCTGTAGTTAGCACTAGGGCCAAAAAATGTCTTGTGCTAAAGTTAAAATATAAAATTTAGAATACATTTAAAATGTAAAATTTTCTAGAGATCTGTGCATGTAACAATTAATAGGCCTAGTTTATGGTATAAAATGTCAATCCAGGAAATAATAGCTATCATCACACAAGTGCCTGGTTGCAATACTTGAAAATAGTACAAAAAATACATGATTAGTCATGTTTAGTGGTACATAAATATAGCTATTCAAATTGAATTACAAGTAGTAGTGTAAGTATATTATAGCCATTGCTTACATTTACTGGTTTTATATGATATTAGCTGAACTATATAGTATGTTGTGGTCTGAAAATTGATACTTCTGAAACAATTTTTCATCTTGCACTTTGGCCCAAGGCCTCAACCGAGTCAGTGAAATGCAGAATATGTTATTAAAAATGTGCCACAATTATAAGCTATTGGAGCTGGAAACACCAAGAGGCTGTTCAATCCTGCTGATTAACAGACATAATAGTTACAATATCTAACATGCTACAGAGGGAAAGTAAGCAATTTCTGTATTTACCTCCATGTTATAATATACAAATAGAGATTATAATGATGCAAACAGCTGGGAGAAAAGACAACCAAAATGGAAAAACTTAGCAATGACTAAGTGTACTTTTATAAATTCTCATTGCCAATGACAAAGTAACAAATGTTTAGTGCTAACACAGTGTACAATGTTTTATCCTGCTGTCAACTGATATTTTAATTTCTAATGTAAATGCTTCTTAGGTAAAATCACTAAGACTAAATATAAAAAGATCATTTCCATGTAATACAATATGTTGTATTTTTTAAAATTGAAAAGTATGGTTAAAAAATGCATTTTAAGTAACTGCTATACTAAATAAAAATTATGTAAAATAAGCTTCACTAGAATACATTTTTATGAGAAGTTATTAAAATTATTTTCTATTTACACTGTTTCCATTTACTACAAAACAATATAACCACATATTTCTTAGAAAACAGCTATTTACTAGTTTATTAAAGCTTCAAATAGTACTTATATTGAAGAAAAATGTAAATCAGATTGTTTTAGTAGCAAAACCAGAATGTATCTAAAGAAATCCAAAAAGCTAGAAAGGAGAATTTATAAATGTTAAGTCACAGAACCGCATATATGACAACAAACTTTTCTGATAATGCAAACAACAATAACATTACTGTTTACCTACTGTACAGCATACAAGCTTTGAGGTGTTTTCGAAGATGCATATTTCTTTACCTTATATACATTGCGAATCATGTTGTTTGTCTGAGCATTTGTTTGTCTCCCATTTAAAAAGCTGCACATTCACTTTTGAAATGATGAGAGAACAGGCATGAATAATGTTGATGCCAAATTTTATTTCACAAGCAGGATATTATACACTAAATTTTTCACATTTCAAAATGTAAAGAAAGTTAAAGAATAAAATATAGATTTACAGTATGTTATTGGTGAGCAGCTCTTAGCATGACTGAAATGCTCATCAATTACTTTTCGTGATTGGTGGTATAAGTAACTCTGAGAAAAACGAAGAGTACAAGACAATTTTTTAAAAGTCCATCAACTAATTTAAATTGATAGATTAACTTAAACTTTTCCCATCACCGAGGAAAGGTGTCAATACATACACTGTATCCCAATCTTCTTGTCACTATTATTAGAAAGAATATTATTATCTGTTTGAAAATAATGTAAATACCTTTGGCATTCTGGTCATCCCTCCAACTAAAATGACATCTCCAATATCATTCTTCTTCACTTCTGCATCTTGTATAGCTTTCTTACAAGGTTCAACTGTTCTCTTAACTAGATTTTGGACTAAATTTTCAAAGTTAGATCGTGAAAGCTTTAAGTTCATATGCTTGGGTCCACTGGCATCCATTGTAAGGTATGGAAGGTTTATATCAGTCTAAAAATAAAAAGGATATAAAACAATAAACACATTTAATGTTAAAAAAATGACACAAGTGTAGCATCAAAGAAATAAAATTATACAGAAATCCAAATTTTACTAAAAATTACTTTTCCTTTTGAAACTTGACCTTTCATTACAAGTATTAAGAGCATTGTTTTTCTGTGTATGGAAGAAAAATTAGTTTATTACCTACTGTTAGTATTGAACTATGATTAACATTTATATTTCACTTCATATTATTTTAAGAATTACTTTAAATAGATGGAAATGTATAATTCATACAAACTGTTACACATACTGAAGTACTTTTGATTAACAGAGGGTTACAGTCCATTAACTATGTTGCAATAATAATAATGACAAGATTTAATACATAAACATTCCAAGAGCAGTAAAGGCAATCTTGGTTAAAAATAATATTTTAAGATAAATAATAACTATTTCAAAATTAATGTGGTTATATACTTATATCTTAGTCCTCGTTTTCTGTTTAAAAAAACATTTTTAACCTGTACACAATTATTTTTTGCTTTAGATGTAGTAAAAATTAAACAGAAATGTTTTAATGGAAAATATTTAATACATAATAATTATTTCATGTATGTTTTTATTCAAGATGATTATCTTTAGATAAACTTGTTTCTTTTCTTAAATTTTGTAAAGCTACATTATGGCTATCTGCACTAAAGGGAAAGCAGCTAGTCATCAACACCCACCTCAAAGTTTTGTAAGGAAAAATAGTTGGATTTGACTCATTCCTACAACACACCTACAGCCCTAAGGTTCAAAGTATTGTTTTTCATGATAACAAAATACAAACCATGGAACCTCAGCCACACAGTCTAACATGCTAATTACTGGGACACACTCAGCCCTTTTATAGCTTTATTTCATGAAGAACTATTAGTTGTATTATGGCTGGATGTTGTGAATAACAACTCTGACTTTTGTGGTAAAGATTATCAGCTTTATAAGCACAAATTAAGTAACAAAGAACAAACACAAATTTACAAAACTAGTCGGGGTTATACAACTTCATATTTTTGTAAATTTGTTTGTTCTTTTTTACTTAACTTGTGCTTATAAAGCTGTTAATTTTTACATCTGTAGATAGCACAAAGTACTAATTAACTTGATTATAACTTTAACTTTAGTAAGTTTTCCACATGTGTGTTGATTCCAACTTAAATTATTTATTTGCAAACATAAATATTAATTTAATAATATTTACTCATTTTTAGGTTTTACATAACCTTAGTTTAGCTATTCAAGTTGTTATAATTTAAGCATTTATTATGAATCCTACAGAAAGAAGTTCACAATGTACAGAATAATGACAAACACATTACATAACCTTTCCAAAAGTGAAAATTTGTTGATGATAGTACACAAACTACAAAACACCAAACAATATAGAAATGCAGTTTCTGATACAAGCCATTCCATTGTGAATTTATATCAGCTGTGGTTATGTGATTTGCACATTCAAAAATTATTTTAATATAATGTACTTAACAATCTGTATTACTTTTAAAGCATAAGTATCTAACAGATATATCACAATAGTCTTTTTTAAAGTGCTGCATAATTATTTTTAAAGCCCAGTGCTTTTATATACTTCCTTGACATGTGAAGTTTACTATACACTTAACAAACAGATCTGGAATTATGATAAACTATTACTAATTGGGTGTTACAATTGTGATTCAAAAATAATGGCATATGCTTGCTTCATTACTGGTGCAAAATTACAAGCAGAGGTGCACCTAGACTAATCAGCTGACAACAATACTGTCAATGAAAACATAGGTATTGAAAAGTTGTGTATCATCTCTGTGATTCCAGAATATCACTATGTCTGACTAGCAAAATTTTGAGTAGAGGTTTATATAACCAAACCCACAACAATACAGTCAATGAAAATTTGGACATGGAAGGCCTCAATAAGGAGACCAAGTAGAAATGAAAATTATCATGCCATCTAGTGGCATAATACTGAAGTACAAACAAAATGATTTAACATTCCCAATATGCATCTTCACATTTAGCACCATCATTAATAATATTTCACTATTTACAAAAAATGTTGGAAAACCCCAACCTTAAAATTTCCTTTCAATTATTTTGTATACCCCAAAATTATTGTTTTTTTAGACTTTAGTTTGTCAAATGAAACAGTCACAATTTCCTGCTATAAACCATAAAACACTGTCAAAGATATGTCAGTGACCCAGAACCCTACCTTTAAAAATGACATCATCATTACCTTTGTCAGACAAGTTAGTGATTTTTTTTTGTCACGAATGGATATTCTTGATAAAGATCAAGTTATATCTGATAAATATATATTTTGTTTTTAACATAAAATAAGTTTTATTTGTGTGTATTGTTTGGATACGATACACTTGACAATATTCAATAAAAAAAGGATGAGTTTGCTCATACTATACTCACTAAAATTACCATAGCTAATCTAGTGTCTTATTATAGAATAAAATTCCTAAAGCTTTTAAACAAACATTATTTAAAGTAAGAATACTGTCTTGAAAAAGAACATCAAAAGAAACTAAAAAAACTTCCTAGATTTGTGGTTTATTCCTAATAGGAATGTTGCAATATATATCAGTATCAGTCAATACTGAGCCAATAACTCACCTTACCCTTACACCTGGTGGAGATTTAGAGTAAAAAATTCTTACTAAAAAAAATGTATTTTTTGTTAAAAGAAACACAAATTTTCTCACACACAACTGATTCTAGTGCAAAATCGAGAAAATTATCTTGAAAATATAAAGTGGAACGTTTTTCAAGATGTTTCACAGCTTCTTCTTTAGCATAGCAGGTTTCCACCCTGATTAAAACTATTTTTCTGGAAACGAAAATGGATATAATGTAGTTCATGCACAACAACCTTCCTTCCATTTCACTAGCCATGTAAAATTATGGTATAATTGCTACAGTGTTTTGCTGGGGCTCTATATCTTTATTAATTGAAACTTTAAATTGTTTGAACTGTAAGACCTAGTTTCTCATGCAAGGCAATTTCAATAAGATCCTGCAGTTATTCCAGTAAAATGAGTTGCTACCTTGTATTTGTTATTCAGAAGCTGCAAGAATTTTTACATTAATTATTCATCAGACCTACCCCCCCCCTCTCTTTATATCATACAGCTGAGTTATTGGTATCAATCATTCACACAAAAATATATATCAATATATTAATTTTTCTTAAACTTTGCATTAGGATCCTTTGTTCATCTCAAGGGGAGCTTCAGATTGCCAACACGTTAAACAAATCAAGAAATGACAAGTGTAATCTTTCTATTCTTTAACAGATAGATATAATCTCTTCTATCCAATTATTTTTAGCTGTTGGCTATAGCTATTTTCAAAACTGATCTCCATTGGTAATTTTTCAAACCACATGTCATGACATAAAAGGGTAACAACAAGGAGTTGGTGTAATAAAATCACTGATAGAAAAGTCACATGAAAATAAGACAAAATCATTATATTTTTGAGGGATGATAGTTTCTTAACAAATATAAACCTATACTCTGTGATATTTACAGATTAGACTTCCTAGAACTGTGCCCAAATGAAAGTTGGAAAATGTTTTCATTTTTCTTTGTAAATTAGCCTAAATGATATATAATTATAAAATATTAACCCTAAAATATTCTTCAGAAAAATATGTTGAAAAAAGTTCAAATTACATCTTTATACAAGTTTTGAAATTTGAGTTGCACTTAACAACTGGAAAGAGCACATTGGTCATGATTGGTTAAAAGTAAATTCTGTTTATGCCAAAATGACCATAAGCATAGTTTTAGTTTTCAACTCCTCAAATACTTCAGAGACCATTCACTGGAGCAAAAGTAAATTTCTGAAAATCAGTTACCTTATCCATAAAACAATGTTATTTTATTAAATTACAATAGTTCATTAAACACGTCCTCCATTATAAAAGTACATTCAAGTGCACATCTTTTTTATGTTAAGAAGTTATATTTTGTGACAAGACAAATTATCCTGATTAACTATCTCAACACAGGCTCAGTCAATTGTACTCGTTTAACGTCTTTATAGATTTAATACTTCTAACTTCCAATTTAGTGTGTATATCTTCACATAATTTGGCAGTCTTTCAGTTAATAATATACATGTCTTTCATATACAAAAAATCATATTTTTAGTGAAGTATTTTTAATAAAATAAAATAAAAATTTGTCCATGAATGTATTGAATATTTGTTTTGAATAGTCTGTATGCAAAGTAATTTTCATGTTAGAATTAAAAATAATTTTCCTCAATCTCAAATTTCCTTTGTGTAATCCCTAAAAC
>NW_013669471.1:85750-90019 GCF_000517525.1 Limulus polyphemus
AATTTTTATTTAATTAAATAATGCACCAAAGAATATAGACTAATAACATGCTAAAAGTAGACAAATTTCCTTACCTCTCAAAATTTTTCTGGCTTTCTAACTATGCGACAAGAGTCATTACCAATTCATCCAAGTCAGTTGTTAACTTTCTCTCGGGAACAATGTTGGTACTCTGAGTGAAATTGACATTTAACCGTTCAGAACATAATGTTATACGTCATTTCACAGATGAAAATCTTGACTTTCTATTGGTTATAGGTAATGTATACTAAAACGTAAGAGTGAACTATTAATGAATTCTGAAAGAGAGGATCGGACAGGTAGGCATGGCAGGAGATGTCTGATTTTCTAATTGATAGCTCTGTAACCGAAAAAAGTTGACGACTATAAAAATTATGGTTTGTCTGAGTAATGACAATTTTATAGAGTAATTTAAGTTTAATTTCGTACTTTTTTACGAGGTGGTGAATAAAATAGGGATGATGATATGCTAAACGAAAATGTGGCACGCGAGTCACACAAGTGAAATTCAGGATTTTTTAAAATATTGCCTTGTAGAATTAAGAACTTAAAACTTGTATACTATTCTAATTGGTATAACAAACAAAAAGTAGTTTAATAAAATTTTGAATGCAAGACACTAAAATCTTGTGTTATGTGCAGTAAAGGATACCCGTGGCGATAGGGTTAATCATAAACTATATAAATGTGCAGGGATGGAAGCTAGACACATACATACAAACAAATACTACATTATTTAAAATAGTTTGTCTGTTAAAAAAATGAGATTAGTAGCATTAAAGCTAGATATTCTTCAAATACCTACACAAATGCAGATTCGTGGTGGTAAGTAAAGGCCAACTCAAATACCATTCACCTATAAAATTATTTTAAATGTATTTAAATGATGGTCAATGCTAAACACTATATAAATTACAGAAGTGATGATTTCCACAATATAGAAAACATTTTCAGACATATGAAATATTTTTCTAGTATTTTTGAATGATTAACTACTTTAGATGTATGTATATGTTTACAGAAACTCAAAAGGTTTCAATCACAGTTCTTAATTAGTATAATAAAAAGTTTATTTCACTCATTGTAACAAATTAAAGGGTGGAGGAGTAAACAATTTGTGTTATCATCATGATTGGTGTTTGAACTAGACACATTTATTTTTAAATTTATTTTAATAAATCAACTGAGAAACCAAGTAAATTCTAACATTTTAACAACTTAGCTGAATCTGGAGTTCATAAGTGAAAATTATAACTTATTTTATATGATTTTCAAGTATAAATGCAAGGAATCAAAGAATACATCTTTAAAAATTTTTTAAATAAAAATCTTCCTTGTCTAAATTCTTCATACTGTCATCCATCAATTTATGGCAAGTTGTTCAAATATAAGTGTCTATACTTACATTTTATCACCAGATTTGTCCATACCATATGCTAGAGCTGCTGCTGTTGGTTCATTAATTACTCTCAAGACATTCAGACCAGCAATCTGTCCTGCATCCTTTGTTGCCTGTAACATTTGGTTTAATAAGTTTGTCTCTCATAGTATTTAATATTCTGACATGAAAATCAAAACAAGCATCAACTCTTTACTAAACATAGCAACTTATAAAAAAATAAAACTTTCCTTAGTGAAGTGGTAAAGATGGTTAATTATTAAAGAACTGAAAATATTGAATCAAATGGTAAGCTCTCTCTCTCTCATCATTGTTTCTAAACTAACAGGTAAGTGAAAAAAACAAAAGGGGGGGGGGCATGGTAAATAAGCCTTTCTCTGACTTTCCCTGGACATTACAGGAGTTCGCTCCCATTCCAAAATTTCTGGATTTTGACATCTTGAAAACAGCTTTAAAAAAAACAAAGACATCTTTTAATTTAAAATATGCAAACATTAAAATCTCAATTTACATAAAAGTGGATCCCTACCTCAAACAAAACTTTGTATCTTTCTAAATGATTAGTTTATTTTCATGCACTTGCACAGAAAAATGTAAGAAATTTGTTTTGTTGCACCCAAAAGGATCATTAATTAACAGTAAAACTACAGTATATCAACCCAGTATCCAGTTAATAGACAAAATATCTTAACAAGCACACTAGCTCTTCAACAAATCTTTACACATTCCTCATTAAAAGACTTGCTGCTTTACTCCTATCAATCTCAATACCTATGTCAATCAACTAATCTAAATCTTATTTTATCATGGTAATCTAAAACTGTTTAGAAAATGTGAAAAATTTAGTACCCATAGACTTAGAAATTTTAGAGAAACATCTTTTTATAAAGCATTGTAAAGTTGGGTTAAAATGATTCAACTAGAACAAATAAAGTTAACTGTTACTTGCCTGTCTTTGAGAGTCATTAAAATAGGCTGGAACAGTAATTACAGCATTCTTTACAGGGTGTCCCATATATCCATCTGTAAGAAATGTTAAATTATTAAACTTTAGAATTATGGAAATGTTTAACCTGTTTAACTATAAACAATTATTTCACTAGTAAAAAAAGTCTAAATATGTACTCTTATGTCTGCTTTTAGCATTACATTTGAATACAATACAGTGCCTACTGATTAGTGTAAATACAACAAAAAACTATATTAATTGCAAAATAAACCTTTAGATACTTCAGTTGCAGCTAAACATATTGGCGAATTATTGAGCTTAAAGTTGCACAACATTCTCTGATATACTCATTGTTAAAAACACTGACAAAGACTTACTTTTGATAAATAAAAATGATTGCATTTCAAACTAGCATTTCCATACCAAACTCTTTAGTGAATTCAAGCAATAATTTTATTCATTTGATTAAAATTTAGTTTTTCTTTCAGACATATTGTGTACCACAACATTATTTAAGGTAAGAAATTAACAAATTAAAAGCAACCTTTTTTAACCTTTCACAACTTAATATTTTGTTGAATACATACTATAAAAATCCAAGTTTTGTGAAAACAATAAATTTACCAACAATATATTCTGATTGTGCAAACCAGGTCACAGGTTCATGATGCAATGAAATTCAGACACAATCTTAAAGTCAAATATATATATATATATATATATATATACACACACACACACACACTGATTATTGAAGTTATGTATTTTTTTAATCAAATAAATATTTTTTGTAGTTTAAACAAATATCAACCTGCTGTTTCCTTCATCTTCATCAGGACAAAAGCTCCTATCTGACTTGGGGAGTACATTTTGCCACGAGCTTCAACCCATGCATCTCCATTGGATGCTCGAACTATCTTAAAAGATACTGTTTTCCTGAAAAATAAACAGATAAGTTATACAACATTTACCATCAAGCTTAAAATCTTGGTTCTATTTTAACTGGCTGAAAAAACATTTCCAAAAACCTGCTTCTTCACTTAAAACTGTTAGTAGTTACTGAATGTCATTAATGTTACATGTTTGCAAACACTTAATTTTGGCTAGTCAATTTCTAAAAAAATAACCTAGAAAAGATACAACTAATATCAGCTAGACATTTATTAAAAGAAAAAAAAACAACAAAACAATTATAAATAAACTTGAGTTATTTTTATATCAAGCACATGGCTCACCAGCCTACAAAACTGAATTTAACTTGCATATAACCTGATACAGACTTACTTATGAATACATGCTTAAATTGAAACTTAGAGTTTACAGTCTAAAGGAAGTAATATACTTTAAAAACAACAGATCTTTATGTATTAATACTCAGGCTTTTGTTTCTTGGGGCTAAAGGAGAACACAAGTTAATGTACAAAGACTTTGCTAAGAACAATAATCATTGGGTATTGTCAACTAAAAAAACATCAAAAAGCAACTCAATCCTATCATCTTACTTACATATCTTTCTGTACTTCTGAGTCATCATACCGTCGGCCAATTAACCTTTTTGTTGCTGAGAATGTGTTGGCAGCATTAGTTACAGCCTGACGTTTAGCAGGCATTCCAACAATACGTTCCCCATCACTTGTAAAAGCCACCACTGAGGGGGTTGTTCGTGCACCTTCAGCATTTTCAATGACTCTGGCAGATTTTCCTTCCATAACTGCTACACATGAGTTTGTTGTCCCCAAATCAATACCAATAACAGCACCTTTTGGTCCATCAGATCTGCAAATTACAGAATTCAAAATATAACAAAAAATCTTAAGAAGAAAATTCTAAAAATGTATTAATCTTATTGCAATGGGCTCCTGTATTTTAAATGACCTTTTAACATTATGTAACCATGGTT
>NW_013669471.1:90153-104721 GCF_000517525.1 Limulus polyphemus
TTAATTAGTACTTACTATTATATACTATAGTGTGTGTGTGTGTGTGTGTGTGTGTGTGTATATATATATATATACACACACACACACACACACACACACACACATACATACTATAACTCTGAAAGTACTTAATGTATCTTCATGACATTTGACAAACATTTTGTAAACATTAAAAGGCTTTTATTGACAAAAAGTCAGAGCTTTTAATGAAGTAATTGCACTAAAAACTTTTTTGTGAATATATGGAGTCAAAGTGTTTACTGCTCTGACTAGTGATTTTCATGTTAAGACTAAAAATACTTTTCTTCATCTGAAAATTGTCAGATTTCATTTACATAATCTCTAAACCTCCTAAATAACTTCCAAACGTTTTTTAGTAAAATTTTGTATTTTATCTGTTATTTTCTCTATCCTAACTCCACATGAAGTCAGACAAATTGACCGACCTCATAACCACCATAAAAATTACAAAATATCTAAATTACCCTTCTTTCTAGAATTACTTCAAATTGTAACATGAAGCTACATTCGTTTATTCGTAACAGTATACATCTATTTACAATTAAATTTTACTGTTTTATCGCCCTTTGAACCATGTCTAACTACTATCCATGCCATTATAGGTTGTAAATCAGCTTGAAGTTCACAGCAGTATACATTATCTTATCAAATTACGTAATGTACATCTAAATTGACATTTAACTGTTCCGAACACAACATTATACAATACATCATTTGATTGATGAGAACCTTGACTTTCTATTGGTTATAGGTAATATATAATTAAACATAAGAGAAAACTATTAACAAATTCTGTAACAGAGGATGTAACAGGTGGGTGTGGCAGGAGGGGTCCGATTTTCTATTCAATAGCTCTGTAACCAAACACAATTGAAGACTATAAAAATTATGGTTTGTCTGAACAATGATGATTTTATAGAGAGTAATTTACGTTTAATTTCGTACTTTTTTTGAGAGGTGGCGGATAAAATAGGGAAGATGACATACTAATAGAAAATGTGTCACTTGGGTCACCCTAGGGGGAATTCAGGATTATTTTAAATATTGCCTTGTAGTATTAAGATCTTAAAACTTATATACTATTAAAATATGGATTATTAGCTAAGATTTTATGCCATTCTAATTAGTATAATATAAACAAAAAGTAGTTTAATAAAATAGTAAATGTAAGACACTAAAACCTTGTATAGGATACCCATGATTGTGTATAAATAAATATGTCAGCTATAATGGCACTTACATTGGCAAAATTATACACCAATTACACCTGTGAATATTTGGGTGTATCAAGCAGAACTGGTAAACAACTACCAAATCCTTCACTCTGCAATTCTCACACATAATGAAAACAGCAACCACCCTGATCTTAATTAAAAATTTCAAAGTAATCTCATCTAGATCATCCAAATTGAACTTTTAATTAAAAAAAGTTTATCTATTATAAGTGAACTCCCAACTTTAAATAATAACACAACTTTGCCACAATTAAGTCTGTTTTGAATAACTTGTATAATATTGTTAGAGTTGTTGTACTGTCCTATTTTCTCGTTTTTTACTATGTATTTTAATTACTCTTTACAAAATGTTGGAACTTTAGAAATTTTTGTACCTAATAATTTATCTTGCCAATATAGCTTGCTGAAGATGGAATATGTACATTCCAAAAAGTTCAAGAATTAAACTTTTGATACCATACATACATGTCAAATGTTTGTTGTTGTTGCCATTGTTCTGTTTTTCATCATTAAACTTCAATTCCCATTGAATGAATCTGTTGCTAGCAGTTAAATACTTAAGCATTTCATTATTAGATATTCACCCAGACCTTGGCAGAATTTCAGCTATCTTTAGTGACAATGAATATTTTGTTAATAAAACCTAATTGATGTATGATGTTTTTTGGACTTGAGAAAACAATATATGACAAAAGCAGGTTCAATTTACTACAGATTGTTAAATTTAATTTTTAGTTATAGTTATGAATATTCCATAACTTAAGAACTTATATTTCAGAAAAGTTACTTGTTTCTAGTGTGTTTAAAAAGTTTAAATCACATTAGTCAATTAGCAAATTACCCAGCTCTAATTTCACCTGCATGCAATAGTTATCAATAGGCTCATTAATAATTTTGGCTGACCTTGCAAACCTCAAGTACCCACCCTGTAACTATAAAGGTATACATACTATAATATTTAATGTAGTAAGTATATCTTGACAAAATTTGGCAAGATTTTAGTAAATATTACAAGTCTTTCATAAACAAAGAATTAAAAATTTTTAATTTAGAATTTTTACTAAATATATGTTTGTGATGTTACAAAAATCAGAGTCTGGGTCAGACTCTGAACAGTCTGAATGAAAGGTGATTTTCAGGTTAAGACTAAAATTTTACAATTTTCACATTTTATTTGTATAACTTAAACTTTCTAGATGAATATGAAATTTTTTATTTATTTATTCTTATTTATCTTTTATAGTTTAAAACACAAAATATCAACATGCAATAAAAAAGCAATGTCCTAAAACTATTATAATTTAATTTTCAAACAAAGCTATATGTGCATTACAATAACTTCCTTTCCTGTTCGAGAAGACCTCAACAATAGCAAACTATGAAATTGCCACAAAATTAACCCAAAACTGATCATGAGAACGAGCTAACCTTATAAGAAAAGCAGCAAGTTAAAATATTTTTCTGTTGGTTATAAATAATCCAATAGCAAATATCCGAGAATTAATGAAATTTTTTAAAGACAGCATGTGCTGTTACAAGGGGTGTGACATGAGAGTTTCAATTTATGGCATACAACTTGTTAAAGCAAGAACAGAGGATATAAATTTTCATTTTAGCTCAGAGACATCTGATGTACGCATGTAAGTCCTCAGACAATAAGATATTTTAGGAGTGGAAAGAGATCTTAAAATGGGCAAATCAAAGCACAGAAGTGTCAGGTGATACTAAAAAGTAAAGAAAGAGAATTTATTTAACTATTTCCTTTTGAAATAAACTACATTTTGATGTCAAGTTTATTGACATACATTGACAAATAAAGTAGTTTAATGAACTTTTCAATGTAACTGTAAATATGTGGTGATACAAGAACTTTGACCTACTCATTTCTAGATGGTTGATAAATTTAATTGTAATTTTTGTTAATGGATTATTCTATATGATGTTAATTGATGTAATAAATGCTCACAGCCCACTCCAGTTGAAAGTACACAAGATAAAAAGTGAACATTACAATCATAATTTTTAATTGATCAACTTGTATTGTTTAACTGCTTATGCCTAGCACCAAACAGTATGTAATTAACATAGAAAACAAAAACTAAGAAGCTTGAAAATAATTGTTTAAGATAAGCTTTTATTGAGCATTACAGATAATCTAGGCAACAGATCCCATTCTTTTAAAATCCAGGACTTAAGGTCTGGAAAATAATCTTAGAATTTGATGATTTTTTGGGATCTGTACAAACCCTGTTAATATTAATTTATAAGAAATAAAGAAAAGTTCACAGATGAATTATTTCATTTAACTTTCTAGTTCAGTAAATAATTTATAAAAGTAAAGGTTTGTCTAATAAAAACTTGACAAACATAGCAAGACATAATGAAATAATTATATTTATTCAAAAAATACGATAACTACATTTCATGGAGAGCTAATAAACAACTCTTATTTTGCATGTATCCCCATTTATATACAATCCTGAAAGAACCCATTCAATGTATATTCTCTTACCTGTAAGGCTTTGTAAAACAGCTACTTGTAGTTTTTAAAACTAAGTAATGAAATGGGTATCTTAAGCAAAAAATATTTGCATGATCTTTTTATTATTTACTTTGGTAGTAAATCACAAAACGAAGCAAATCATTTCAAATTTATTTACTACTGCAACTAATTTGCAGTTCATATATTTGACTCACTGAACCAGACATATACTAACGTTTATTAGGCTCAGGTAGAACTTAAAGATTACCTTTGAGTATTAAATTAAAATCAATGCATTTGGTACATTCAGTGCTCCTCAGTTATAACATTGGTTTTGGGGGAGGAGCAGCAACCTGCATTATAAGACCCCTTGCGGTGTAACTGAGGAAATGGTCTTATTACCCAATACAGTATTTAAATACAACTTTTTAATTTTTTGGATTTTCTTTAATAGCTTCAAACAACAAAATACAAAAAAATATTTATTGACAACAATATAAAGTCAGTACATGTGATTTATTTATTTGAATCATGTTTTTAAAAAGTCAGTGATTTTTTGATCAGGTCATTTTTTTCAGAGATACTAACTGGAAAAGTTTCACTGGCTCAATATTCAGTTATGCCTCTAGGCACATCATCCCAGTTTCTAATATAATAATACAGGACAATTCTACATTTGTAAACCTCACACACTTATCAGATTATCACAACACCAAGACACCACTAAAGAGTGAACTAGAGTCAAGAAAGACACACAGCAGAAGGTTCCTTGCTGGGCAAATCCAATGTAGAATGTAGAGGGAAGAAGGAAAACCCACATTATATTTGATTCCACAACATAAGTGATGGCATTATAACCAGGGAGCACTGTATACAAAATTCAAACAATATTTGGATTTCCATATTTCTATGTTGTGTTGTAGAAAACAAATATATGTAACTGTTCAAACACCTGCTTAGCAGGTAGTCTTCACAGACATACTTACCTTAGAAACAATTTCTCAACTGGGGTTAAAATCAAAAATTTAAATGTTTGAACACAATGTCTACCACATAATAAATTAAGTATAAATAAAATTAAACATTCAGAAGGTACTGAGGAGTATTCACAGTGTCCCAAACTCGTATGCCACAATGGAAATTTAACTTTGAAAGTCAGGTATGACACACTGGTGGGGCACATGGCAGCCAACATGTTCAGTAAAATAAAAATTGGAGAACAAACATCATTTTACAAACAGAAAATTAGTTTATGCCAACCTGTTTACTTACATAGCCCAACAAATTTCTTGTACACGTAAACAATATTTTAACCTTTTATTATCCAACTTTAACTTTTCTGAAAAGCTGCTTGTATTTTTGCTATTCAAATGTTTTCAAAAAACTACTGAATGAATGACTTATTGAGCAGATTAACTAAACCTTAATAACATTACATGGAAAGAAAAGGCTTACTTTTGTCTTCTGTGTATCTCTTTTCCATTTTGATAATGAACTGCTGCACTAGTCTGAAAATAAAATAGAAAGAGACATCAGAAGATCAATACATTATCTTCTAAAACTGTTAACTTTTTAAAGTAGTTCAAACAGTTGATAAACATGTAAATATATCACTTACAAAAGTAAGTGCTTGCTATACAGCTTTCACTGATTTTATATTGTACTGAGAAAATTAAATTAACCTCTATAACCAAAAAGTGATTTGAAAATATTTCTGTAAATATTATATACATCAAACATATGATTAGTGTTACAGTTAACCTATGAAACCAATTAATACAGCTTGTTGATACTTTCTGGCTCAAACTGGCAAATCAATCAAGCATGAAGTTGGAGTCATTGAATGTCCATGTGTTGAATGTTGGACAGAGGTTGTCTGAACAAGAATGGGTGAAGAGGTAGTGGTAGACATCCCTGGAGCAACTGAAGAAGAGGAAACCATGTCTGAGCAGGCCAAAAAGGTGCTATCAAGAGAACCCAACACGGGGTGGAACGAATCATAAACAAGACACTGGGTAAGAGACGAATAGGAGGAAAGACAATCAAATGTAATCCCCTCCAGTCTTAACTGAAAGTATCAATTGCCAGAGCTCGTGGATGTGGAACTGGAGACCAGAACAACTGTAGGAGAGTATTCCAATGGGTTGCAAGGGCATCAGTCATTGGAGATCTGAACTGAGAACATTGAAAGACCTCATGATGTAACATCCATTCTGTTGGAAGAATCTGATGGGGTCAAGAAAGATGATCTCCTATAAGATTCATAACCTCTGGCACATGACAGGCCCAGAGATGGATGTTGTGGGAATGAGCCCAATAAAGAAGATCCAAAGCCCAAAAACAAAGATCTCCAGAATGAGTACCTCCCTGACGAGAAAGATATGATACCATATGGAGTTGTCTGAATGGATCATGACAATTTTGCCGTGCAAGAGAGGAAGACCTTGAATCATCACTCAACGTAGCACAAGAAGTTTGAATGTTGATATGCAGGGTAGATTTGTAGTATGTCCAAATACTATGGAATTCCTACTTCTGAAAAAAGCACCCCATCCAGACGAGGTGGTGTTATCTGGACCCCAATATTTATGTTGTTCCTGCCTAGTCACCACTTGATATTTGCAAAATTGCTCTCGAGCAAAGAGACTGTTTTATCTAAAGGATTGATATGCATAAGCCATTGGTCATGAAGTGACCACTGAATAGATCTAATATGGGTCCAAATCCCAGACAGAATCATCCGCGGAGTGGGAGAAGGTTACGTAAGCAAAAGCCTGACAATCCCTTCCATATTGTGAAGTCTGAAGTGTGTTGAAAAACACCCAAGATGGACCAGGTATTGAGTTGGTGAGAGAATGGATTTTGCCAACCTGATAATGAAGCCCGCCCTTCTGGCCCTTGGAAAGGAAAATCTGAGTATGTAGTCAGCAACGTGATGGGTTGGTACCAAAAGAAGCCAATTGTCCATATAGTGATATGTGCACAGACCCAGAAAATGGAGATGCGAAGGCCCATATTACTCTGTAGAAAACACATGGTGCTGAAGCAAGATGAAACAGGAGAGCTCGGAACTGCAAAACCAGGTACTCGTGCACAAAACATAGAAATTGATGACAAAAATTTGCTATGGGGATGTGAAGGTAGGCATCTGTAACATTGAATTTGGTCATCAAAAGACCTGGTGTGAAGTGCCATTGAAGTTGAAGAAAAGTTTCCACGGTGAAACGAGGAGGCTGTAGGAAGTGTTTGAGTCAAGACAGATCGATGATAGGATGCCAATCTTCAGTGTTCTTTAGCAAGAATAGAATCCTGGATGAATGGGATCAACCTTCTTGATGGCTCATTTGTTGAACAACTCCTGAATGGCCCGGGAATGAAAGTCTGAAGGAGGAGAAAAGACAACCAGATAGGGAGGACAATAGAGGGGGAGAAGTTAAATGAATCTCAAACCCCAAATCTAGCACTCTGAGAACCCAAGGATCGATGGTGAATGAACACCAAATGTGTTTTAAGAAATGTAACCATCCTCCCACAGGACCTGGTGACAACAACCTGTCAGAAGATCCCGGAGAATACAAACGGAACCAATCCCGTAAACCAATAGGTGTCAAAGGTGGGGGCCATGAGACGCAAATGGTCGATCCTTCAGGATTACCCACTAGAGTAGAAGAGAGGCAAGCAACCAATGATGACAAAGAAGACTGCAAATGTGGCATTTCAAATCGGGGTTCTAAAGTTTCCAGGACTATGGCAAACAAGTAAGGCCAAAGAAAGGGCTCCTCCCATAAATCACAAAGGTCAGTGGATGGCAAACTAATACCCTCCAACAAAGCATCTTGACTCAATAAGTCCCAACAACAGAACAACCACAACACCAAGGCAAGGTCTGAAGAGGACAAACGAGCATAGTGGTAACCACTAAGGGTCCCAGTTTGTGTCAAATTGATGAGAAGAATATTGATATGTTTCAGACAAAAGGTAAAAGGAAGAGACGTATTGCAATACAGTAGTAAGAGACAAACGATTCTGCAAAAACTGAGATGTGTTAAGAGTGATAACAGTTTCCAACCTGGAACCCCATAGATCCAACCTGTTGAGTGTCCAAATATATTTCATCCTGACGATGATAAGCCAGGGCATGTTGTTCTGATAAACGAGGGGGGAAAGGCATAGCGATGCCCTCTCATAATTGCATTGCAGACCTCCCTGCATGCACAGCAATATCAGGGGAAGAACTAAGTAATCCCCCCAAGAACTATCTAACAAGGCAGGGGTAGACTCAAGAGCAACGGGATTAATCTCCAAAACTTCACAAACTCCCATAACTAACCGCAGAAAAGGGGTAGAAGGTGTCTGATCAGATGAGCCCCCAGTAGAGTCAGCCCTAGTGAAAGGTGCACGAAACAGTGTCTAAATTCTCCCCAGTATATTCATGTTCATGATGAAAAGTCATCTCTGAACCCCTGGGGAGACACCCCTGGGCCTCTTCAAGGACACCATCTTGCACCAAATCAGGTCACAGACAGCTTCCGCCGTCATTAGCAATTCACCTGCCAGTAGAAAATGTCCAGATTATCTGTTTTTTAAATTTGTGACAAAATAATTTTAAATAGAATTTTGCTTTTGCAAAAAGAGTAATAAAACAGAATGATGAAGGTTTTTAAAATTATTTTATTTTCTTGTAAGGGTAGGGGTAGGCAGTAAGGTATGTATTCTAATAGATATCAGCTTGATGATCCACCAATTTGCAAATACTACTAATAACCCAGTTCTAGTGTGTGATCATTATATTGTTACGACAGTGGGGGTCACGTGACGAGTATTCTAGAAGATTCGCTAGTGTGTTACGACAGCGGGGTCATGTGACGAATATTCTAGAAGATTCGCTAGTGCGTTGCGACAGCGGGAGTCAATTGACGCTGGTAGCACGTGTTGAGAGTCTTGGAAGTTTCTAGAACAGGCAGTATTATCGTATATAAGTGCGCTAGACAGTGAGAGAGACAGATGTGGAGACAAAGCAGGCAGAGAGAAAGAAAGACAGTGATTACGGTTGGCGGGAACTGAGGATAGCAGACACAGAGATCGGAACTATAGTTTGCGGGGACGGACAATTAAGTCCAAGCGAGATAGAAAGTGAGTGAATTGTTGTGAACTATAGTGTGTGTAACTGTGAAAATCAAGTACATTACAAAGTTGTATTGAGGAAGAATAAACAAGTTTTATAAAGAAAGGACTTGTATCTTAGAAGAATTAACAAACAAACATACAAAGACGTAACAATATAATAATTTCAAGTAAATGTTTTTATTCTCACAATCAGGCATGATTGCCAATTAATGTTTTTCTCCAAAAGTACAGCAAGAAACAGCTCATGATCAATTATCCACCACCTTATAAACACATTGCTTGATAATCCAATTAAAGTCATATATATACTTCCTTTGATTGCAAACTGTAGGTACGAAGGTTGAACTAACCATACATGACTAATTAAACAAGTCACCTACTTTACATAGTTCACCCATGCATATACAAATCAATCAGATAGCACTTTCATTTCACTGATAATTACATGATTAGGTCTCTGCACTTACAGGAAACCACGTGACATCCATGAGCTAAGCTAATGTTTACATGGGTCAAGCCAATTTGTAATGTACAATACTTACACATTCCTAATAAAGTACAAGGTAACTCGCATATTTTGTACTGCTTATTAACAATGTGAAAATGTCACTTCCCACAAACTGTTACCAAAATTACAAAAGTATACTTTATTGCAAGAAATGCTTCCCTGTATACCTAATTTCCTTTTTACTTTAAGAACAGCTTATTCTAATGTTGCCACTTAGTTTACCGTAAAACTGAAATGGTATTCTGCGTTTCCAATTTATGATCAACTTTGTACTTCATTCCTACAAGTTATTTTGTGTAGATTTTGACATTTTGTATGTATGTCCAACTGTGCAGTCCTGGTACAGGTTTTTTATAAATATTATTTAAAAATGTCTTAGTGAGTCACTTGTCTTTATAATATTTAATATTATGGCTTGAAATTTTCACATCTCTTGTTTCATTGATAAAACATAGCCAACTCATGTGAAATTTTATATTTGTGTTAAGGATGCATTCTGTTGGGTTTATTTTAATATTTCTTGAAATAACAAAGAAAACTGTTTTCAATGGGTCACTACACAAATCTGAATAGGCATATATATGGCTGATACACTTATCAGTCCTAATAACTGAGCTAGGTTAGACCTAAACCATCATTGGTTCTTTTTTAGGAACATATCTATTCTGGTTTGAAATCATTTTTTAAATTTCCCAAATCTGTCTAACATTAATATCTTTACTATGAGTTTCATTTATTTTTAAATAATGAATATAAAAAAAATTACTCACCATTGGATTCCACAGTAAAAAATTAGATTAATACTGCAATTTGAATTATGTATTTAATAATTAATGAAGAACAATAATCGTACCTGTAAATTAACTCTTCATACCATGAGACCATTTCATTGGAACAATGCTAATACAATTTCTGTGACTGATATAAAATTATTGTTTCACCTAGTAACCTGGGACATTACATGAAACTTGTGACAGGCAAAATAAAATGTAGTCCTACTAAAATATTTCAATTTAAAAACCATACACTTGAATCTATATTATATTGATAAATGAAATCTTTTCTCATGGCCTCAAAAAATAGGTTTTTGGAAAATTTTCATTTGTTTTTATCTAAACATGTAGCAAAATATGAAACTTAGTTATGCAACAATCACTCTTATGTAATAACTACAAAAAAAGCTGTTAAGTTCTACAACAATAATTATAATGACAATACTTTTAACAATGAGTAAAAGCAAAACTACAAGAAGTATGTTTGATCACTTTGCTCAAGTCATCAACTGAATACCTTCACTAAATATCCTGTTTTTGGCCCTTAATCCATCCAATAACATAGTAAGGTAGGACATGGTTAGCAAAATTATCAAGCACTGATATAAAAATGTTGCATGTAAGCTTCCTGTACCATACCTGTTGCATTTGGCCAGTGTATTTATTCCTATTTAATAAATTTAATGATATATATATATATATACACATATTTAGCTAATGCTATAGATAATTAAATATCAAATAACACCAATCAGCAAGACTCATCTATGACCCTTAGTTAGTATAATAATGCTTGGAGACAGCTTGAATGGGTAATGAAGAAAAACTTGAATATAAGTTTAACATAACAGCAAATAGTTAGTACGTATAATAAATTATGTAATCAAAAATATGTATAACTATAATTTTATCTGGGTACATACTATTAGCATTACTAACATTTTTAAAATACATACTTGCTCTTAAAAGTTACAACTCTATGTATAACTTAAATACATTGTGTCCTTCATAGTTCAAAGCTATACTACTATTACTAATAGTATTAGTAATACTAGAAACAATATACATCATATGTCTACAACTTATACAAGTCCAACATATCACATTCACAAGGCCGGCTTATGTAATCATCCTTGACTTGACTACTTGTTAGGCCTAACTATGTATAGTATAATACATGTTTTGACATAGTACTACTATTAATTCTAGTAGCAGTAGTACGTACGATAACTTAAGACAAGTACTTAGTACTATGAGTATCACTCCACTGCTACAGTTTGTATTCATATTGAAGTTAATAATTTATCTACTTACGTTTCTGGAAAAACTGGTGAACTTTCTTTTTAAAAAAGTAACAGAGAAATTAGAAAAATGCAGCGATTTATTAACGTTAACTCTCGATACGGCAAACATCGTACTTAAATTATAATAGCTTTCTCATTCACCTTCTCTTCTGATGAAAAGAATGACGAAACAGTCACCCTCGTGGTTCACTACATAAAGTATCGACTGTGGCGCTGTTATGAATTTAAATGATAAAATAATGTAAAAAGTAAACAAACATAAACTTTAAAATAGTTTGTTTACCTACGTTACATGCTTAGCGTACTTAATTAATATACAATATATATATATATTAATTATTTTTAATTATACGTCTAGTACCAAGTAATATTACATCTAAAAATACATAATATTTTTTCCATGAAAATTATATTCTGCAAATTACACAAAATGATTTATATATTTTTTGGTAAGTCTGAAGGCTTATAACGCTAAAAGCCGTGTTTTGATACAGTTGTGTAGCTTTGTGCTCAAGAGCAAAACAAACAAATATACAATAGATTTTTTAAACTATAAAACTAAGAGTTCCGAAATAATATTAAAAACTATTTAACATTGAAGTTATTTTGAATACTATAACAGTCGAAGTAAGGGTTATATTCATTAAATGGGCTGATGGTTGGGTGGGTGGGACTTGGCAAAAAGCTTTTATTAATTGAATTCATTCTTTCTGGACATATGCTGATGTGATATTTTCAGATAAATAGATTTCTGCGCATACATCAGATAGGTCTGCTTAATAACAGGAGGAAAAGACCGAAAGTTTATAGAGTAATATGAATTTCGAAACCAGACTGAGTTTTAAGGTATGTGAAAAATATAGAAAATAGACACATAAGATGCTAAGTGAAAAAAATCTTTATTAGAAATAAAGCAAAAACGAAAAACAGTGTGCTTACTAGAGCACACCCAGGGACGATTGCCTCTACGTATTTAGTGAATTGATGGGCAGCTTTCTTTCTCGTGAGACAGACTTCTCTCAAACTATACACAATGTAAGTCAAAGATAACTCTGAAAGTATATAGGTTCTAATCTCGCAAAAAAACCTCATAGCCTTTCTTTAGAATAATGCCATCACATAACTGGTTATTTTATAATAGTTTTTACCAGCTATAACACACTGACATCATTCACTCAGTCAGCGGAGGACATTGTAGATGTTGACCCTTTCTACATGGATGTGAGAAGCTGCTACAAAATTATGTGTATCGTAAAATTATATTCGGAAAGAATAAACCAGTTTTATTAAGTAAGGACTCGTGTCGCTAAAGTTTCGTCGGAACGAATTTACGGGAAATCAATTCACAAACGGAGACGTAACAATATATTCAATTTAAACATTCTGGTAGATGATCTCAGACTGATGAGTTTGAAAAAAGAATAATTGCAGTCTAGTAGAAGTGACAGTCCACAGCCACAGCAATTACAAACACAGTGTTTGTGTGTTCTCCTATAGTAAATATTATGCTTTTTGTATTTTACATTGTGTCCAGTCTCTTTATTTCGTTCTCATGAACTCAGGGGCCCGGCATGACAAGGTGGTTAAGGCGCTCGACTCGCAATCTGAGGGTCGCGGGTTCGAATCCCCGTCACACCAAACATGCTCGCCCTTTCATGCCGTGGGGGCGTTATAATGTGACGGTCAATCCCACTATTCGTTGGTAAAAGAGTAGCCCACGAGTTGGCGGTGGGTGGTGATAACTAGCTGCCTTCCTTCTAGTCTTACACTGCTAAATTAGGGACGGCTAGCGCAGATAGCCCTCGTGTAGCTTTGCGCGAAATTCAAAACAAACAAACATGTACTCAGATATTCAGAAAAATTTGGTATTACTCTGTAACAAGCAAAAGTACCCTTCCCTAGTGATGGTAAAAATATTAAGTTAGTCTATCAAATTAAATCATTTATGGACTTTAAAAAAGGTTAGTTAAGTTGCACTCTTGATTTCACTAAGAGCCAAAGCTCTGAGCTACTTATACTTCCCATCGTGAAAAGTAATTGTTGAGCATTCCAGTCATGCTAAGAGCCGCTTATATAATAACATACGGTAAATCTACATTTCTATTCTTTACGTTTCTTTACATTTTGAAGTGTGAATGATAGTGTGATTAATTCCTAACAATTTAGTGTATAATATCCTGCTTGTGAAATAAAATTTGGCATCAACATTATTCATGCCTGTTCTCCCGTCATTTCAAAAGTGAATGTTGAGCTTTGCTTGTGTGTGTGCAGCTTTTCAAACACAGAGCGGGAAGCGGCTGCCGTAAACGGGAGACAGACAAATACTCAGACAGACACCATGGTTCGATATATATATATAAGACAGAAATATTGTCAGATCTCCTGTTATTCAGTCTACCTATTTCATTGTTTTAAGACTAATCAGTTTTACCTGAGCATACTACACTGCTATCATTGCTATTCCTTATTTACGTTGCTGCTAATCACGTGTGTATAATTGGGAAATGGTTAAATTTGTTAGTAATGCGGTACTTTTAGAACTGGTTTTCTTTAGAGTGATGGAATAGGATATTCATCAAGATATTTATTACAGAGTAGTTCTGAGTTCCCTGAATAACAGAGTCCATGAGAACAAAATCAAGAGGCTGGGAATAATGTAAAACACCAATGAACAGTCTTTATTATTAATAGTAATACAAACACAGTATGTGCACTTGCTTATTTGTGTAACAAGTAGCGCCCAAATTTATTTATTGGAGGTTTTGTCGTTACGAGTGGAGCCACAGTCGCTAACTAGAGGAAGTTTACAATTAGATTAAAGAACGAGAGTCTCAGGCCAATGGTGAACACTTACATCAAAGTTAGATATGTTCCAATACTACTTCCATTAACACATCTATATGATTATATATGGTTATACAATACATATTATATTGTTGCGTCATCGAGATCACGTGACTATTCTCACGCCCTCTAGTTTCTTGAACTATCTTGTTCCTTCATGAATGCCCTAGCATTTACTAGATAGGGTAGTCTGGTATATATATATAAGAGGGTGACAACGTGACGCAAGTATGTAATGTATGTGTAGATAGTGAGTAATTGAACTGCAGTCACA
>NW_013669471.1:105693-107171 GCF_000517525.1 Limulus polyphemus
TATTGGACTATCTACTACCGAGGAAGTGTTTGTAATTGATTTTGATAAAATGACGTTTGGGAATAACAAAGGCCAAGTTCCGGTAACTGTTAAAAGAGAGGTTGAACAAATTAGGTGCCATCAAGGTGAAGTCAAAGTGACTGAAGAATAATCATAATACAAAGTCATAATTCAAATATAATTTCAATAATTCTTCAGAGGATTACACAAAATAATGATCTAAACAATTACAACAATTATAAGTTTTTACTTAAAAGTCTCTGATAAAGTTCTGGAAGACGTTCCAGTCACAGTAAGTCATCCACTGTTACAGGGCACACACCTTCCAGTAGGCGCAATGTTCATGTGGATACCAATGGTAATCACAAAACAGCCTTTCTGGATAGTCTAAATGTCTATACACCAGACAACCATACTTTTCGAGGTTGATACACTGGATCCTCAGTTGATGTTGTAATATTCTTGCCTTCTCTCTTCCCTTGGTATAGATCCTCACATAATCCTCACAGAGTTTCTGCTTAATGCGAAGAAGATCCAGTAACGAGTGATCTCCATCCCTCGATCGAATAACATGTAAGTATGTCGTGCACCAACTGATGTGTCGGCGATCTTCCGTACTTAAGTGGTCTTCCGGAAATGGCGGTCGGTAGCTACACACATCTGTCCATCCCGAACGGCAATCTTTAACAGCTAGTTCTTTGATCTAGTAGTTCCCATTCATCCGGAAGCCTTCTATTTCTGCTATCGCCCTCTTCGTCCCTGTTTCCTATGGTCATAAAGCATTATTACTAATTGTTCTTGCGAAGACCATTTAGTCACACCACTCGATCCATTCTCATTTCGATCACACACACACATGTACTTATTCGCGCACCACATAACCCGCGCACTTCATTCAAATCACTTCATGTCACAAACACTGTCAATCTGTACTTTGTTGATAACAGTTTCTGTCCTTTCAGATAGCTTATTTCTGGACTTGTTCTTACTGTCTGACTGTCTATTTTCATCATTTGGTTTTTCGTCACTGTCTGTTAATTTCTGTCATCTCTCGAACTTTTTTTTATACCTAATAATTTTGCATATCAATTTTGATTATTACCATCATTTAATAATCAACTATCCTTGCCAACTGGTTATATCTAATCAATTTTGTAATCATCTAAATAATCAAGCTATACCCTGATTAAATGGGGCCTTCTCATTCAGTTCTACTATTTCAGTAGCTTCTGAATATTCAGACAATTCATTATTGCCTGATCTTGTTCTTTTCTTCTTTCTAGCTTTACATAGCCATCTAATGCCATTAACTTTAATAAAGCCAATTTATCTCTTTTGATATACAACGTTATGCTTACTAGTATTACTATTAAGCATAAGGTTATCATCACTGAGTTAGATAATGTTACGTCTCCGTTTGTTAATTAACTTTCCGTAACTTCGTTCCGACGAAACTTTAGCGACACAAGTTCTTTACT
>NW_013669472.1:0-14817 GCF_000517525.1 Limulus polyphemus
GTATTTACTAGATATAGGGTAGACTGGTATATAAAAGAGGGTGACAACGTGAATGTAATGTAATGTGTGTAGACAGTGTGTAATTGATCTGCAGTCAGAGAGAGACGTATAGTTGATATAGCGTTTGTTTTAGCGTGATTGTTTAAAATAAGTGTATCGTAAAGTTGTATTCGGAAAGAATAAACCAGCTTTATTAAGTAAGGACTTGTGTCGCTAAAGTTTCGTCGGAACGAAGTTACGGAAAGTTAATTAACAAACGGAGACGTAACAATATCATATTCCACTTTTCTTTCACTCAAAAGTTCTTAGAATTCACTTACAAAATATTTCGACATTATATACTGATTTGTTTGGTTGCTATTCCGTACTAAGCTACACAGTAGGTTTACTGTGCTATGACAACTGTGTAAATCGAAACCTAAATTTTAGCGTTATAAACCCTCAGACTTACAACCTACCCCCCGGGGCTATACACTCGTTAATTGATATATATTTGGTTGGTTTCGGATATCCGAGCTAGCTGTTCCAGCTTTTAAACTGATAAACTAAAGGGAAGGAGCTAGTCAGCAGTACCAACTGACACCTCTTGAGCTAGTTTTCTCTGACAGAACAGTAGGATTTGACTGTCACCTTTATAACGCACCGACGATCCATATGTATTTCTGTTTGCGGATGTGTACAGCTGATGAACGGCGTCGATTTAATACAACAAATTTCTGCGCACATTAGTAAGATATCTGTGATTTTTTTATTATAATAATATTGGTTTCTAAGAATAACGTTTTAATAGTTTTTGTTAAGAATTCGGATGTTATTCTTTTGAAAATGTGATGGTTCTGCGTTTAACCCCGCCCATTGTGAAGTTTTATTAATCATTGATGTTCCATTTACTGAGTTACAGATTTAAGATGTACTTTAGAAATATTATGTTGAACGAAAACCAGATTTTCGTATCGTATGTAATAAGCTCAGGCGAGTAATGTATTGTATGATGTTTCTAACTTCTTTGTAAATGTTTTTTATAAGGAATTTATTACCTACTTTAAATTATAGAACGTTAATGGGAGCGTTAGGCTGGCGTTCTTAATCAGGATATCTGTATTCCGAATCCCATTCCTTCATTAGTCAGCGGGAAAAAATCAGTATTTCATTAGTGCCCTGGATCACTCCACGGCTTCTCAATTGGATATGTGAGTCAAACTATCGAAGTATCTATTACTATTAGCCTGGCCTACAACTAAGCCCAAGTATAACTTTATTTTATAAGTTACATAGCATGTTAACTGACTTATATTTATAATAAATATTAACTTATAACTTAATGGTATGTTTATAAGTATATGTAAACAAGTAAATTAGGAGGTTTTTAGTCTTTCGGGGTTTTCTGTTACCATTGAATAACTAAAATCACAGTGAATTCAAGCTGAATACTAAATTTCTCATTCATGTGTTCATAATATTGTACAACAAATGTTTGGACAAATTCTAACTTACACGAACAGCACAAAATCGATTTTGAAAGTAACCTATGAAGAGATAGAGTTTTGCTTTAAGTTTAAATATCTATATTTCGGATTCTGAAGATAATTTGTAGACAAGGCAAATGAAAACTATGTTTTCAAAAGTTTATAAATCAGGAAAAAGATTATCTATCATATATATATATATATATATATAAAACACGAATTAGAACACACAGTACAAAATATTAAAAATATTAATTGTATTATGAAATTAACAGTAGTGAAGAAAATACAGTAAGTTTAGATGTAAAACAACATAAAATGAAAATATAATACTGATATACCAACTACTTATAATTCACTTGAACCAAGTAACAGTATATTAATTCGTTACAGTATTAGTAAGTTGGATGCTTATGTGAATGATGGAAAAGTAGTGGATAGAAAATTGGCTTAGTATTAGAATAGAAAGAAAGGAGTGATGATAAAAAGGCATTTACCCACTGTTGTTCAATTTAATGTAATGTATGGACAACAAGGCCCATTTGATTCTTCAAGGCTATCTATTCCTTGCATATCCATCATTGAGAAAAGTAAAATTTAGGTCTACCTTTTATGTGTTAAGAAATTATTGATTCTTCTCTTAAACTTTTGTAAAGTTTTGGCTCCATTGTGAACAGCAACTCTTTTCATAAGTCAGCTACCCTGTGTTAAAAATCATATTATCTTAACTGGAACCTAGCTTCTCTTTGCCAAATCATAAATTTCTTGTCCCATTGTACTCAGAATATAACACAAAGAAAGTAGAGTCTTTTATATTGTTGATCCCCTGGATAATATTCTAAACTTTAATAAGACCATCTCATACCTTTATTTTCTCAAAAGATAATACATTAATAAGAGATCTTAACATATTCATATAAGATTACTTTTCCATTCCTGGAACCAACTTGGTAGTCCTCCTCTGAACCCTATTGCTAAGTCTTTATTTTTTCTTAGGTAAGGAAACCAAAATTGTACACAGTATTTCTCATGTGGTGTAATCAGTAATTTGTATTGTAAGATAATCACTTCTTTTGACTTGTAATCCACATATATTTAAATACACTAAAATTGTATTAGCTTTACTACTACTACTACTAGCAAAGGGTATATCTATTTGTTACTGTTACTTTCACCTGAAGACTTGCTCCCTCAGCCCTAGAACTTTTTGAGAGTGCAGTTAATATACACAGTATTTGCTTCCTAGTCCTATTCTCTCACAAGAACAACCTTACTTTAAGATTCTTATCCATATTTTCTTATTGCATTTCTGAAACTTCTTTGCTTTTTTCACTCCTTCCATTTTCTAATTTTGCACTTTTCCTCAAAGAGTCAACTTCTCTTCAAACAGTAACCTTTGAGCTTCTTTAGGCCTAAAGCTTAACCTACTTTTATCAGATATAACCCACTCTTTGCATTTATCTCAACCCACATATTCATGGTATTACTGTCTTCTCTATTCTGAACTCCTCAAGAAGTGGTTCAGCATATTTCATTAAAAGTAATATTTGTTTGAGATTTTTGCATCTCAGAATAAGATTACTCATATAAGAAACCATTACATTCAACTTCTTGTCAATTATAT
Organism: Limulus polyphemus; assembly: GCF_000517525.1. Taxonomy (NCBI): domain Eukaryota; kingdom Metazoa; phylum Arthropoda; class Merostomata; order Xiphosura; family Limulidae; genus Limulus; species Limulus polyphemus. Next base: position 3,091 of record NW_013669472.1, read on the forward strand.
CCTATCAGTGATATGGTAAACTACTTTAGAGTGTACTTGTTACTGCTTTGTAACACAGTGAAGACTTATAAAAAACTATGTATGTATTTTGAGACACAATTATGAAATTAAAGTTTGTTATGTTTGGAATGTGTAGATAGTTTAATATTGTCTCTGTATGGCTTCAGGTTTTGAATTTATGTTATTTTCAATATAAACAAACTTGTAATGGCTATTTTACTGAAATAAAAAATCAAGATTTTAATTGTTTCCATGAACAACTTTGGTGAGAATGGTAGGACTAGGGGACAAAAATATAAATTTTTGCAGAGTAGGAGTCATCTTCAGCTGAGACAGTTTTATTTTTCTAACAAGGTTGCTTTCAGATGTTGTGGAGGCAGTAAATTTGAGTGATTTTATAGAAAAGCTTGACAACTATGTGAATGATATTTAATAGTTTTAGTTTAGAGGATGGGACAGCCTAAATGGACCAGTAGGTCCCTTGTTGTCTCTAAACATTGTGTTCTGTTATTATGTCTCAATGATTGTGTAGTTTTTAAACATATAAGCAACATATTCTCAGCAATTATCTGAATGAAATTTTGAAAGCATGTAAGTGAGATTTTGTTTACTCTCTTTGAATACAGCTTGGGAGCAATTCTTTTATTCAAGGACAATGACCACATTACCAGATGATACTACTGTTCTGCTTCATCAAGTTGCTGGTCACTTCCATGGTAAAGGAAAACATAAACTTGGTAAGCTTCAAACTTTTCATATATTCATTCATAGGAAGTTTCTAAAGCTAAACAAAATAATAAAAGTTTATGATATAAAGGCTTAGTTTACTAGCTTTATTTATTAGGACTGTTTTTGGGATTTAGATAATGGAGACTGGAAGCCTTCACAACTAAAGTGGCATGAATTGTATATAACTCGTAAAACGATATTTAACTATTATATTATATTCATTGATACTTCAAATACCATTGTACCTGGTTCTTACTAGGAGATCTTTTTCACATTCACTTTTAAGAACATTTTAGAATTCCTTACCATTTTCACATGTATTAATCATTTTATGCTAGTTTGTGCTGTTTTTACATGCATGTATATATGTATTCCATGCACAGATATGTGCAACTACCTATATACTAATTGGAGTAAGTCCACAGGCCCCTGAGGCTCCCCCTAGCCTTTTGGGTGGCTCCCACTGTAACTAAAGACATTGTTTAAGGGTCCCCATGTAAATTTGCTCCATGGGCACTATGGGGTCTAGTTGTGACACTAGTTCTATGATCATTTTTTGTCAGCCACAGCTCACTTGGTCTTATTTCTCAGGACCTTTTGTGGTTAATCATAGTGAAAAAAACAAACATTATCACTAGTTAATTTTTCTGCCTCTATCTTATCTGATTTTTTAATCATCCTATTAAAATGAAGTACCCTTCATTCTTTTGTTTCTTGATGTTCTCCAATAGGTGGACCATGTGTACTAGAAAAATATTTGTGACTATTTCTTTCAAGTGACATATCAATCATTGTACTTATGTAAATATATTTTTTTCTAATTCTTCATTGTACAATACTGTAAGTAAGTTGTGGCAGCTGACAGCTCATTGTTACAATGTTTCTTATAAGTTTTAGGGTAAACTCAGAAAAAAGTTGAAAATAAATTTGCAGTTAAAGCATCAAGTAAAATAGTAAGCAAGCCTACATGTGAAAATCTGTCTCAATAAAGTCTTAAAAGCAACATCTGCTTCCTTTTTGGATCATTTTGTGTTGCCCAGTTTCTAAGAAGATTTTTACACTAAATTTTATATGCAAGAATACATTCCAATGCCTTTATTGAATCATCAGATTTCCTGAAATTAAAAATATATATATATATTGTTTTCTTACCAGAAAAAGAGTACAATAAACAAAGTAAAATGTGTTTTTTTTTGTAGCTGGCACAAAGTTTGAGTTACAATACATTCTTTACACTACAGACAGAAATGAGCTATAACTCTAACCTTAAAAGTAAAGAAATGAAGTGAATGGACACAAAAAGTTCTTTATGCATTAAACACACTGGACTATTTGTTTCTTAGCAAAGTTCTAATATTACATGTATAGATTCCACCTCTGGCAGAGCTTAGGTCACTTGTTTCAGAATTGATCTGGTACTAGAGGCTCTTTAATTTATATAGCATGAAACACTATTTGTTAAGTCATTTGTATGTAAAATTTTAAAATCTGAAAATAGTTAGTTTAATAAAATTCATGTTAAATCTTCAACACTTGTAGAAGGCCTTGAAGGCATAGGCCTTAAACCTTTTATGCTTCATATTAAAGTATTAAGAACACACACACTTTCAATTATTTATGATTACCACTCTGCCTTTATTTTAATATTTTTTTTGCCAATGTGACATTAGTGTGTTCACCAGTCTTTTTAAAACTTAACTGTTATACACATGTGTACAGTCTCAACTTTTGCCAGTCTGTTTAAAGATCCCTATGTATGTATTCTGACTCTGGGAATATTTTTTTTCCTTTTCTATGAGATCTTGTTTGTTTTGTTTACTTAGAGATTATTTAAATCTCACATTTTTATTATATATTTTACCTAAGTCCTAATTTCACAATAATTACTTGTTTTTGTAATTAGGCCAATTCTTTTTTCCCATGGGTTTGGATGTGTAGTCGAAGTAAGAGGTTGCTGTCTTTTCTGTTTGATCAGGTTACAAGGGCCTTGTATGTTATGTGAATACTTGTAATGGAGCTTGCATACATTATCACTCTGGAGATAGATGTTTTGGAATTATCAATTAGAAAACATCTCAATCTGGATTTTAAGCATATAATTGCCTTTTTTCATTAAAAAAAATGTTTGATCAGCTTATGCGTCAAGTATGACACCTGGCCGTGTCACATACTATAACAGTCTGGATATTTTTGTTGAGCTTCAGGAGGTTCATTGTTAATCAGTTTCTTTTTTCTTTCTTTCTGAGATCTTTTTCCAGCAATAACTCTCACTTCTTTAGTGTAATTATATTTTAATTTAATGCAAATGTACAAAAGTTAAGTTGAGATTGTGTTATTGGTTTAAATATATGAACTTTGATTCTTGAAACTTGAGCAAAGAAATGGTTTGGTTGTTCTTCTCACTAAGTTAACACATTCACACTGTTGATCCTTTCTGGGTTAACTTTTTCAGTTTCTTTCTTTTCACAATGAGAATGGCTATGAATAACTACTGATGACTGTTATTTTAACAATATTTAGTCTCTACACTGGTTATATGTCAGTTGTCACATGATGCAACTGATCCTCTTTAACCCTTATTTACAGCAGCTCTTTGCTTTGTATGTGTATTCTTCTGAATGTGAGGTGTGTGAGTTTTCCTTCTGTGTAGTACTTCAGACTACTATGATCTCAAAACTGTAATTCTCAGTTTGTCATCTGCCATCAAATTGGAATAATAAATATTTCATGTCACATAAATATTTTGATAGATAAGAGAATATTGTTAAGTTTTCTGTTTTGCAAATAGAAATACCAGTATGATGCAATTGACAGTAATTGCATAGTTATACAGTTTCAAAAAATAATTAAAATGTTGTATATATATATAATTCACTAGTTGATTGGAATCAAGTATGAGCCTGATGATTAACCAGTTAGCAAATTCCAATAATGCTCAGCTATAGTCGTTAAAGTAGATTCTTTTGTTAAGAATATCACTGTTGGTGTTCTGCTGATTAAATTTCCCACATCCATATTTTTATACATGTCAGAGGTTATTTTACTGAACTGTGGATTGTAAGGTCCAAAGTTTGAACTAATTATGCCACTGAACGTGGGCATTATAAAACTGGCTGTCAATTTTGCTATTCTTTTAAAAGAGTAGTCACTTAATAGATGTTAGGTATTGGTTACCCTTCCTTTGTTCAGCAGTTATATATTAGGAAATCCTGAATCTTAAGGGATCAGGACATTTAGCCCATGTGTAATATATGGTGCTGTTCAAATTGAAAATACAAAAAATACAGTACTTACACTTATCCTTTGTAATAGCTTGTAAATGGCATTTTTTGTATCTCTTCTCTTGTTTTACAAAAATACCTTATTATACTTTTGCTCATTTTAATTTAAAGATAGTTGATTCTTTTTTTTAAGGCTTCATAGAGGTGTTGACAGGCTCCTTATGAACCTCTTGAATTTTAAGAACATTTTTCAAAATTTGTTTATACACCAAATTGCTTGCAAGTTCATTTTTTGTTGGTTAAAGAATATTTGATAACACGAGACACATGAAAACAAATATAAAGAAGCTGTTATTATTTTACTTATTCCAAATTATTACTGCTGGTATTTCCTATACCCTTTACATAAGCAATTGATAATTTCTCATTTTCTTTTAACATTTATTTATTCTAAGTTTGTGACAGGCAAAAAAACATAAAATTGCTCAATATGATTCAACATGTGAACCCTAACAGTAGTGAACTTTATTTACAAATGCTCCAAACCATACCTAAACTACTCAGCCTGTTGTTGCTGAGATAAGGAGAGAAATTTAGAGAAATTCTCATCCACACCCTCACTAGACAAGGACAAAAAGAATTCTCTACCAAACTCAACAAAAATGTTAAAGTGCCATAAACCAGAATTGAAGGCTGCATACTTTGCTGATTGTTCCATACAACATTTATATGAAAGAAATACACATCACTCATACCAATTTGGACAAGCATATGAGTCACCTTTTAAGATGTGCTTCACCTACTTAGTGAGAGAACACAGACACAAGGCTAAAGTGATATGAGTTTCTACCCTTTGGCATATGGAACATTTATCTCAGCAAAAGGATTAGTAAATATTATTAAGTTTTATTCATATTCAGTTAACAAGAATGTCATACTACATGCAGAATGCCTGCATGAAAAACACAGAAAACTACCTCAATATACCCAAATAAAGATATATTCTAAACTAGTTATGAGAGAGTAAAATTAATAGCTGTTTCATTTATAACTATATTATATGTAGCTTTCATTAAGTAACAAACTGAAGTAGACCATAACTAAATCAGAAAAACACTATATAGTTCCATGTCTCATGATGTCTAGTTATGTAAAACATCACTAGGGGACAAAGAAAACAGACTATAACTAAATCAGCCATTCACCATAGTTACATACTTAGTTATGTAAAATATCATTAGATAACAAACAAAACAGACCATAGCTATCAAACATACTGTTGATACAAACATGTTTTGTAGTCACTATGAGAAAAACCTGCCAATTTTTCTTCACTTCACCTGTCCAGTGTATAGGTTTTTCTCATACTGACTAAAAGCACATTCAAATCAACAGTATGTTTGATATTTTTCACTATGATATAGGTCTAGCTTATTTCTCTTTAGTCAACTTGTGTTCAGGACTACTGATGAGGAGTAGAATTCTCTGAAATGAGTATAACCAAATAACACACACTGATCAAAATGTAGATTGAACTGGACATCCCTTGAACTTAGACTTTGATATTAATCAATTTTTGGAATACTAAGTTTATTTATTAGACCATAACTAAATCAGAAATACACTGTATATTTCCATGCCTGGTTATGTAAAACATCATTAGGTGACAAACAAAACAGACCAAAACAAAATAAACTATACATCATTGTTCCAAGTCTGGTTATGTAAACCATCATAAGGTGATAAAGTGAACTGACGAGAACAAAATCAACTGTACATTATAGTTTCATTCCTGATTATGCAAAGCATCATTGGGTGACAAACAAAACAGACTATGATTAAATCAGCCATACACCATAGTTATAAGCCTGGTTATGCAAAGAATCATCAGGTGTTAAAGTGAACTGATGAGAACAAAATTGAACATACATTATACTTTCAGTCCTGATTGTACAAAACATCATTGGGTGACAAACAAAACAGACTATAACTAAATCAGCCATACATTATATTCCCATGTCTGGTTATATAAAGCATCATTAGGTAACAAACAAAACAGACTATAAATAAATCAGGTGTATATTGTATTTCTATCTATAAGCATTGTAAAAATACTTATTTAAACCTTAGAATTGGCCCTGCTTTCAAACAAACTAGCAATAAAAGGTTTTACAATGAGCTAAGTATGGTGTATGGTACTTCAGAATTTTGCAACCTTTTGTAAATTTTTAAGAATGCAGCATTAACATTTTAAATGTGAATTGTATTTATTTTGTCATTAACAACATGCTTCCTTTATAGGTATGTTAAAGCATAAAGATGGTAGTATCTTGAAACCTGTTATTCAAGAAGACATTAGAGGCCCAAGAGAGAAAGCTTTCTACACTAAAGTATTTGATGCATTCTGTTCAGATCCTGTGTTTCTTCAGCTTCAGAGCTTTTTACCCAAATATAGAGGTTGTTGGATTACTCAGTTCAACAGTACTAGTGAGTTTAGAAACTTCTTATTTTACTTTCTTAGCTTAGTATCCATCCCCAGTGATAGAAAAAGTTTAAGTTAATTTATCAATTTAAATTATTTCATGGATTTAAAAAGGTTAATTGTGTTACATTCTTGGTTTGACTCTGAGACAATGCTCTGAGCTGCTTATACCACCCACCACAAAAAGAAATTGTTGAGCATTTCAGTCATGCTAAGAGCTGCTCAATAATAACATATGGTAAATCTACATTTTTATTCTTAAAGTTACATCTCATTTTGAAATATGAATGATAGTGTGATTAATTCCTAACAGTCTAGTGTAAAATATCCTGCTTGTGAATAAAATTTGGCATCAACATTCATGCCTGTTCTCCCATCATTTCAAAAGTGAATGCATGCACAGCTTTTCTACTGGAAGACAGACAAATGCTCGGATAGAAAAATGGTTTGCAATATATATAAGATAGTGATCATGGAAATGTGAAATTGCTCTTGAAAAAACTGTAGTAAATATAAGTTTGAAATTGTCTCTTTATTTTACTACTGTTACTCATTTAAGAAGTAAATATTTTATAGTTTTGCCCTTATTCAGTTATTAACTTATAATACTTTTGCTTTGGATTTTAAAGAATTTTCTCACTCTTACTTAATGGCCACAAGTGTATACTAACTGGTAATGTACATTTTATTAACAAAATAGAATACAATCAAATAAAAAATAATGTTGTTTATTTCACTGTTATTCATATATATATATATATATATATATTGCATGTATCTGTTCTTTGTGGCTTGGATCCTTCACTCAAACGTTTTCTGAGGAATTAAACTTTTACTGTTTCATGTAGCCAGATGTTGTTGTTTTTTAACACTTATGCAGATTTGTTCTATACAGCACATTTGGCTTAGCACATTTCTATCTTTTTTGTTAAAATGTTTTTAGGGTTATTTTTAACCTTTTTATTTCTACATGCTTCTCTTCTCACTTGCTTCTTATAACATAACACATTAAAGACAGGGAGAGACCTTTTTGTCCATCTAGGCTCCTATCCATTAAACTAAACCCTTAAAAAAACACCTCAAAGTCAGCCCTTATTATTCAAGTATTTATCAAGCTTTCCCATAAAATCACTTAAATTAACTGCATCCACCACATCCAAAGGCAACCTGTTTGAGGGGCAAACCCTTGTTTGAAAAATAAAGCTGCCTTAGCTGAAGATTACTTCTACCCTGCTAAAATTTATATTCATGCACCCTAGTCTTACCATTCTTACCATTAAATATGAAAAAGATGATGCTTAAACATTAACAATTCTCTTAATCTTAAACACTGTAGTCAGATCCATAAGAGAAAACAACTTTAGAGATCTTAATCTATCGTTATATGATAACCTTTCCATCCCAAGTAGCCCTCCTCTGAACCCTTTCCAACAATTCAATATCCTTTTTGAGGCATAGAGCCCAAGACTGAACATAATACTCCAAATATGGCCTGACCAATGACCTATACAATGACATTATATCCTCTTGAGACTTGTATTCAGTATTTCCATTGATACAACCTAAAACCCTATGTGCCCTGCTAATGGCAACAGCACATTGCTTGGATAATTTAAGAGACTGGTCAGTCAGAACTCCAAGATCTTTTTCTTCCATAACATTGTTAAGGTTATTCCTATCAAAATTATGCTCAGAATTCAAATTGGGATATCTTACATGGATTACCTTGCATGTATTATAATTAAAATCCAGCTGCCATGACATTTTGGAAAGCCTTTTACCACCTCTATCCTTTGCCATGCATGCAAGGGCTGTGCCTATGGATGTTCCCATGTTTTTCATTGAACATTTCTTGACATAATTTCCCAGGTATGATACCTTTTGTCTATTTGTTAGTTTATCCTTCCTGTGCAGATTTCAGGGCCCATGCTGTTTAGGTTGTAACCCAGTTAAGTTCTGGGCTCTGCATTTTTTCCTGGACTCTCAAGCCTTTGAGTTTTTCATTCAGGCATGAGGATCACCCCTTAAAATGTAACAAACTTTTCCCAGGCCCTATTTTCCTATTTGCGTCAACTCCTTTCCCACTTTCTTCATTTTCTTTTCCTCACCATATCTGTCAACCAGGTCTCATTGGGTTTTCAGGGGAGACTCATATCCTCCCTTTCTTCTTTTCCTGTTGTACCTATATATTTGTTTCCTCAGTTGGAGGAATCATCTTGGTGGTGCACACTGTTTACTCAAGTGTGTCTCCCTCCTCCAATTCTTCCTTGCCCTTTGTTTGGCACCATATTGGTGACTGACAGTGTTTGGAAGTCTTCCTACCTCATTGGAGTCCAAAGTTGTACCTTCTCATTGATTTTCCTCCTTGGTTTTCATTTTTCCCTACCCTATTATGGCTCATTCCTGTGTCATGCACTCTTCCTTCCTCCCATTTTTCAGTGCCTCTTTTCCATGTTTTGGGGGTGAGCTGCATTTCCTACACACATTCACTATAGATACTTGGGTGCTTCATGTGTGAATAGGACTCTCTCTTTCCCATCCTCCACTCCTCACAGACCTCTTCCTTACCTCCTCCTTGAGATCCCTTTTGTATCCCTAGCATCTACAAGAATCAGTAAGGGTTCTTCTCAATTGGGACACTATTTTACCAGTCAATTCCCCATTTCTGGGGGCTCTATTCCCAGTTGTTTGTAATTCATTATTACAATGGTATTGATGTTCTGTAATTATTTTCCAACCTGGACCATTTCCTTGACATTCCTCGTTCTGCTGTGGGTTTTTTTTCACTCTTCAGTGAGTTTTTACTCTGGATTTTTAGCAGGTTTTTTCATTCCTCATTTTACTGTTGGGTCTGGCTTCAATTCCCTCTGTTTTGATCAGGTAGACATAACCTTTGACCATCTTTTATGTTCATATGGTCTGTGGATTTCTTCACCACATGGATGACTGGCTGCCTTTGGCTCCATCTCTTCAAGCACCTCACATTCACATGCTTTTCTTTTGAGAAAACTACATATATGGGCTGCTTGTTTAGATGGAGACATCTTTTCTTGTCCCAACCCTATATTTCATCCTTTACAGGGTTTTTCTTCAACATCTCCCTAGTCAGGCCTAGCCTTCTCCTATTCGGTTGCTTTTGATGGAGCTAATGGTTATCATTGCTGCATAATAATCTCCTTATATGCTGCTAATGAGGTTCTTTTGCTTTTGAGAACTTGGGCTTCCATGGAAGCCCTTCTTCTCTTGGGTCATGCTCCCTTGCATGACCTTCAGTGGGTATTGCATGATCTATGGAATCTCATTCAGGATCCCTTGGATTCCATTTTCATCCTCCCGCCCTCTATACAGGTCATTTGTTCCTAGTAGCTCTAGAGAGACATTACCAATGCTGGCTTTCCTCTTCCACCTCCAAGTCATGTGTTGTCCCCTTTTAACAGATACATTTCATGGGTTGGGGACATATTTGAACTCTCACAAGGTTGCTGGTCCACATCACTCTTTTGGAACTTCTAGCAGTTTGTTGGGTGTTGAGTCATTTCTTCCTTTTAGTACAGAGCAGGCTGGTCATGATCCATTTTGACTGTTTGACCATTGTCATTTCAAACTATTGCATAGAAGGTAACCATTCTAGTTCACTTTGTTTTCAAATGTTGGATCATGTCCTGGGTGCTCTCATTCTTGTTGTGAATCAGCTATCTCGTCCCAACAAAATTCTCCCAATGGAGTGGCTCCCAGATCTTACAGTGTTATGCTTCCAGTGGGGTGCTCCTTTACTGGTCATCAAGGGCACACTCCCTCTGTTCTAATATCTGGTTCCTCATATGTTGGATGTGGCAGTGAATGCCTTCAGTCTTGATTGGACCACATATTAGAGGTATGCCTACCCTCCTGTCTCTTTCCCCTGTTTTTTTGTCTGTTATCCAAGCCACCCCATGTCAGTCCTTCTCATTGCTCCATAATCACCTGCACAGCTTTTGTTCCCTGTTCTTCCATAGCTTTAGCTATCTCCTCCATTGACTTTTCTTCTCTCCAGGTTCGTTATCCTTCAGTATTATTTATTGGTGTTTCATTCTGCTTTGCCTCCACCGGCTTCACGCCTGACTTTTGTCTGGTCCCTTGTGGGGTGATTATTGACTCTCCACATGTGTGGCAGCCCTTATTTCATGTATAGTACTCTCCCTTATTTCTTGGTGGTTTATAAGAGACAATGGCATATTCTGCCATTGGTTTCTGCACCATGGTTCCTAGCCTTCAAGTCCTTGTGTTCCTCAACATTTCATATTTTACTTGGATGTTTGACAGTGATCTGTTTGTATTGACCATTCCAGACTATGTGGTGGCCTTATCCTCTACCTTCCTTTTTCCCAATTTCCACTATGTGTTTTCCTCTTATGTCATATCCCTCTTGTTTTCATCCTTTTTGTCTCCTCCATTCTTTCTTGCTCTCTGCTCATTCAGGAATGGGATTTCTATGTCATTCTGCATGCCCTTACCCAGCCTCCTTTTGAACCATTAACTACCTGTTCTTTATCCCACCTCCTTTGCTTTTTTTGCTGATGGTCATTGTAGGTCAGATATGTTAGCTCTAGATGTATCGTGTATCTGTTACCATCATGTTTTCCTTCCCAAGACCTCTGCAGTTCATGGTGGAATCATCACTTTCATGCTGATATTTGTCCTTTCTATTTCTCCTTTGTATTCCCATTATGATCTAGATTGTCTCCTCTGCCTAGTTCATGCTCTATGTTGTTAATTTCCTTCCTCAGTTCAAATTCCCAATTACTTTCCATTGGAATCCTTCTTCCACCTAGGACTTTTCCCTATGACCCTTACTGGTTGGAATCACCAACTCATTTATAATTGGCTTATTCTTCTTTGTCTTCGGCTTCCCATCATATTCTTAGTGTCTAGTTCCAATTATATCCATCCTGCCCTATCCCTGACTGCTCTCTTTCATTGTCTGTTGGTGAAGATCTTCAAGGCTGGCAGGTGGACCACACCACACACTTTCATTGTACAGTATTCACATTTTGCTGTCACTGCCTCCTCCAGATACCGATTGCTGTCCACTGCCATACTACATACCTTAGTTCAACTTTGAGTGGGTAAGTTTCGTTTCATTTATTTCTTTCTCTTACAGTGGCCCTGTCCTTCATATTGGATCCCGCTTTGTAGCTAGTGATGCCTGACCAGATATACTATTTGGATAAGGAACTCCCATCCTACCACCTTGTGGATGCCAGTTACCATTGAGATGGACTACTAGTAGGTTCATCCTCTCATGATACATTGTGT
>NW_013669472.1:15365-16638 GCF_000517525.1 Limulus polyphemus
TGTATGCCACAATGTATGCGGGAGCAAAAGACTAATGGCTAAGAAAAATTTGCACATATAGAGGGCAATAATTGTCAAGAAAAGCTATTATGTGAGGGGAGGTAAGTATCTATCAGAAATACATTTTCAGTATAGGAAAATTTTAAATGTCAACTTACGTGGCACCTTGTCCAATGCTGTTTAAACATCCAGATACACCAAATCCACAACTGTACTCTCATCTATGTAAGCAGTAACATCTTCTAAAAATATAAAATGTTACTAAGGCAAGATTTTCCCCTAGTGAAGCCATGCTGACTATCCAACAAAATTTTAAACTTTGTTAAATTACTTTGCAAAGCATTCTTTATTGGTATTAGAAAACTTTTCCCACCAATGATATGAGATTAATAGGCCTATAAGTATTGGGACAATTTTTATCAACTCCCTTAAAAAAGAGGAGTAACTTTAGCCAACTTCCAATTTACTGACACCTGCCCACTATTCAAAGACTTAAAAAGAATAATAGCAAGTGGGCTCACACATCCATTCATTAACTTCCTTCAAAACCCTTAGGTAAATGTTATGTGGCCCAGATGGTTTATTGTTTTCTAAACTTACAGATTTCTTCTTAACAAACTCAGAATTAATATCATCATCTTGTTCAACCTTGTTTCTATCTAGCAACTGTTCAGGGTGAGAATTATTGCTTAAATCATCATCAGTAAAAACTGAAAAAAAGTAGAATTTAACATTTTAGCACGGGCTCAGTCCCTGGGACTGACCTCATAACCATTTTGTGCTTGTTATAGTTTTCATGCTATCACTTTTAAATTAGGAAGTGTATATTCACAACATTTGGCATATTATCAGTAAACATTACAAGGCTTTTGTATGCAAAATATTAGATTTTTTTTATTAAGTCTTAAGTTTTTTCAAGTAATGTTTTTCTCATGCCTTTTTTCTTTTTGCATGTTACCTATCCAACATGCAAAGTAATTTTCAAATTTCACATGCAAAATCTTTATCACCTCCAGATAATTATCAAACATTTTTTAAGAAAAAACTTTATATTTTATCTGCTATTTTCAATATTGTATTTCTGTATGGGTTCGGTAGATTTGACCAATCTCATAACCACCATAGAAAATTAGGAAATAAATATAAATTATGCTTTTTTCATTCTAGAATGACTGCAAATTATAACTAGAAAACACAAATGTTTAGTCTAAATAGCTTAAATGTCATAACATTATACATATATATATATATATATATATATATATATTATTTT
>NW_013669472.1:17638-28656 GCF_000517525.1 Limulus polyphemus
TATATCAAGCTTAGTAACTAAGCTGTATTTGGGTCTAAAAAAAATATGAAATTTCGAGCAGAATAAAAACTCAACTTACCAACTTGAAGTCTTGTATCGAAAGAATGAATTGACATCATAATACCTGAAAATGGCTGGGAAAGCCACTAGGGAGACATTCTGAGCTTTTGATTGGTTATTCACATGATATAGACAGCAGTAATTGTATATGAGGAAGTGTTTCTAAAAATGGAAAGAGGTTTGGTTGGGCCACTGTGTTTGATTCAGTACATGGCCGATATCTCAGCAAATAGAAAAGATAGAAGGTTCTTATTTTATTATTTTACATTCTAGCTTGTAAATATTGAGAATTTCAGTGCCTAATTCGTAAGAAACTATAGGATTTGTATTTGGACATCACAAACATCTAATTTGAATCAGTGCTGCATTCAACTTATCATGTGACACCCAAAAATAAATGTTTAGGTGTGTTTTTTTTAATATTTACTTTTAAATTAAGAAATTAAATAATGTATAATACCAAAATTTGAATTATAATCTACAATTTGATACCAAACTTATTGACATAAATTCTTAAAATAGTAGTTCAATAAAATTTTTGAATGCGAGTCAACAAACATGATGACATGGCCTTTGACCAGTGACCTGTGTGGAGAAGGTTAATAACCTAGCCATCTCATAATCATCTGATATTAGCCTCCCAGTGTCATCCTTCAAAGGCTCCACTCTTCTCAACATTTTGCTTACCCTTAATGTATTTGAAGAAATTCTTACCAGTTATTTTTATATTTTCAGCCAACCTTTTTTCATAAAGTTTTAGGATTTCATAATTCTCTGTTTGGCCAACTCTCTTGATCTTCTGTAGTCCCCCAATTCTCTCATCATTGTAGTCAGTTCTCATATTTATGATACTTTAATTTTATTTTTTATACTCTTTTGAGTGAATGTGGTGAATGGAACAGCAGCAAGTTTATGGACTTAAAAATATTAAAATCTAGAGTTATTTACAGCCACCTTTTTTATTTTTTTTCTATAAGGAACATATTTAAGAATTTGTTTTTAAAATTTTTCCACATTTGATCTCAAAGCACATGCATACACAATGGCTACTATTCATAAATTAGTTTGCCATGAGCCAGCTGTAGATTTTCTTTTATTTCAAGGTGTGTCACTTTTTATGTTTTGTAGTTTGAGTGTCAAAAAAAAAAAGACTGTGATGTCTATTTTCACAGATTTTCAGTTGATTCCAAGAAATTTTTAATTTTGCTTAAACTGCATTTCATAACAGTTTCAGTATTCTCTCATGTTGTTGCCATACCTCTATGCAACTTGAGACAGTGACTTATTTGTTTGTCTTTACATTCTTGGGATCATCTGAATCTTTGACATGTCAAAGACAACTTCTGCTGATATGACTCCAAGGATACTAAGTATTTTTCTTGTGGGTAGGAATGAATTGCTAACCAAATTCCGTACACACTCTTCTGAGATTTTTATATTCATTTGAGTGTACCTATTAGTGTTTATATTAGTTTGATTTAGGAGATGTTGAAGTGTCATCTTTCTTTTGAGCAACATGCTCATTTCCTACTTGTCTCACAGTTTTACTACAATGAAGGTTTTATCTCTCTTGAGGATATTGTTTACTTAGATGCCCTTGTTCTAATATCTTATATCTTTTCTACTAATCTCTATCAGATTGAAGTTAGAATGTTGGATATACATGACTGTTTAGTATAAGACTTATTATTTAGTTCACTTAGTGATCTAATATTAATGATTATTTAGTTTTCATAACAAGAGTGTTTGAAAATTAATTATTTTAAAGGCGATAGTTATGACAATTTCATTACATAACTCGGAAAGTGTCATACGTAGTATGATTAGTTCAGTTGTTGTAAATTGACATCATCTTACTTGAATCTTTGCTATTTTTGTTGTTGCCTTAAGTGAGTATTGTTGCATCATAGCATCTAGTAGTTTGTAGAAAGTTATAGGCTGCAGTTGGGAAATGTATATATATAGGCGACTAAGCAAGTGCAAGTAAAGTGAAGTCAGAAAAAAGTTATTTAGTGGAAGAAAACATTAATTTAGCTGGCATGCGAGTGATTAGCCTTAATGGGTGATTTCTGTAGTGTGTTTCACAGTTGTATTGTAACAACAGAGATAGGAAAAATTATTTGTCAGTCAATTGGGCTCTAAAGTAAATGAACCAGTCTGTGTGGACTTTTGATAAAAATAAAGAGACAGTTATTTAAATCTCTAGATACAACTGTGGTAACCAATGAAAGAAGTTAAGTGAAGTTAAGTCAGAAAACGTTAACTTAGTGAAAATAAAGTTAGACTGCGTGATTATTAGTTTAGCTATAATGGGCAATATTTTAAAGTGAGTTTAACAGGGATAAGGTGAATAATTTGTCTTTTCAAAGTGTTTTCTAAGTAATTGAACCCACCTGTGTGAACTTTGACGAAAAGGAGACAATTATTTCAAATTCTGAGGTAATGTAAGTGAATCTCTAATAGATTGTGCAGTAAGAAACAGAGTAGAGAAAAATAATTGGCCTTGTCAATTGAGTTCTAAAATAACTGAACTAGCCTGTGTGGACTTTTGACAAGAAAAGATAGTTATTTAAAATTTTAGATACAACTGTGATATTCCTATAATGTTTGATTTGTTTTTAATATATTATTTTAAAACATGTGGATTGTTTGCTGTCTGTTTATTGTTGAAATTTATTGCCAACAAGTCACAGACACCTTCTGTAAAGAATCCCAGCTCATATTCAAAACATGACATAGTTGTTTGATTTACAAGGATTATTTTGCCTTCCCATGCACTGGATACTATTCATGGACAACATGACAGTTTTTGAATCATTTTGAGTATTTTTCATCTTCCTGCCATCAGTAATATCTTTCCCCTCACATAACTTATTAAATATCTTTATTTACTTGTGGTATTGTCATGAAAGGATAATCACATACTATATTCTTGATCCAACAAAACTAAAATCAAGATTATTGAAGTTTTTGCTTGTTAAAAAAGATCACTTCCATGGTCTTTTTTGCAATGAGTTGTTTTAAACAATAATAACTTCATTGTTGTTCCATACTTTTTTGTGTACCAGAGAGATATTAGATTTTTTGACATTAACTCTTTAGGCTTTGAACATTTTTTACAAAATTAAACTCTTTGAATCATGAACCAAACTTGACATATTGCCAATTCTTTGAGTCTACTGGTGAATTTGTTATCCTTTTCCACAAGACTTATAAGCATTACTTACAACATGCAACACACATTTTAGGTCTCATCCCATAATGTCCATCATATAATATTATTGTTTACAATATCCACTCATTTCCTATTAAAAAAAATTGTAGGTAGATATGTGAACTTGTTTGAACATCCAGGTTCTGTATTGTATACTTTCTTTGGTTGTTTTCTTTCAGGTATTAAATGATTTCTGTCTCATTGTGTGGTTCTTTGGTTTGATTCACTTCCTTCAAGAGGTTCCTCTCCAGTTTCATTTCATCATTGAAATTATTATAAACTCAATACATAATTAAAACTTCATAACAACAGAAATAATTTGGTTCTTCGAAACATGAAGAATCTGAATAAGATTCAACATCAATCTTTTCAGGATAAAGCTTAGAATTTTACCTCATAATGGGCAATTAGCCTTTCTTGAAAATGAAGAATTTATAAGAGAAAGCTCTAACAATATATATGGCAGATGAAACATTAACAGTGTAACATTGATGAGTGAATTTTTTAGTGTTTTTAAAATTTCACCCTGTATCTGATATAGTTTAAAAAAGTACTTTTAAGATAACTTTGTTCCTCCATAGGTAAGCTTCTAGAAGTGAGTACAGAATATCATATCTATTACTTGAAATTAAACTAAACTAGTATTGGAGTCTTTATGTTAAAGTCTTTGTGAATTTTAACTTAATGTTAACTTCAGGCAATAACAGTTGTTAAAAGTCACTTAGTCTCAGCCATACTTGAAAACTATTAACTAATAAGTGTAATTTCAGAATTGACAAAAAACATGACAATTTTATGTTTCACAAATGCATCATTTATTCACAACCGTGATGCCTTTCCTGGCAAAACCATGGTTCTCAATAAATGATTTTTTTATATAATGTACAATTGTCTTGTTTTTCCTCAATTTTGTAATCATGGAGTTTCACGAAGTAACGACAGTTTCAAGTATCAATTATATAAATGTTATTTCTTTTCAGAAGTTGAATATATGTGTTTGGAGGACATCACTGATGCTTTTCACAAACCGTGTATACTAGACTTAAAGATTGGACCAAGGACATTTGATCCTGAAGCAAAACCACAAAAAATTAAAATAGAAACAGAAAAATACCCTGCTGGTAAAATCATTGGATTTCGTATCTTGGGAATGAGAGTATGTACCTTTTGTTGCTTTAGTTTACACTTTAAAGTACTGGATGGTATTCAAAATACTTAAAGATGCCCTTCTGAGTGAGACTAAGAAATTTATATTTTAAGATAATTATGCAACATGATGATAACATAAAATTTTCTATAAGATGAAACAGGTTTTGCTTGCTTCAGTAGGTGCTATTTTTCAAAACTGTTATCACTTTTAATGGACAAATCTCGATTGCTAGACTTCAGAAGAATACTTTGGTTGCACTGGAGCAGACCAGGAAACTATTACAGTCAAGAATATTCTCTTTCTTAAAATATTCACTTGTTTAAAGTTTTTGATTTTAAAAAGGTAGATGCTTGTAGTTTTTATTTTATTTTTTTCTGCACAATGCTACATATATTTGTGTTTTGCCCACTTTGGGAACCAAAACCTGATTTTTAGCATTATAAGCCCTTAGACCTACTGCCGAACCACTGGTGCAAAAGTATCTTTAAATATTTTGAAATTACCAGTTTTGAATATAATGAAGTAATTATGTAACATTGTAAAAAGTGCAGTTACTATAAATGTAAATCATGACTTTTCAACTGTGTAGGTGTTATATTGATATGATTAATTTTTTCTTCTGCATTTGTGTGTTTCACAGATTTATTGAGAAATTGTTGAAGACTATTTTTTGTTGTAAATTTTATTTCAGATGTTAAAGCTTTCTTAATTTGCTTGTGCTTATTGTGTTGTAATAAAATGCTGCTTGGATGCACAAGTATTCTAGACAGATAGATAAGAACTTAATTTTAGACAAACCTTACTTATATTTGCAGTTGTGTACAAATTTGTGTGAGATTATTTTCTTTTAAAATTTTATTTTTAATATTAAAACTCCCATAAGTTGCTTGAGTTTTTGTCTCATTAATTACTATTTGGATACATAGGTGTTCCAGCCAGACAGGCAAGAGTACCTAGTTTTAGACAGAAATTTTGGGAAGCAACAAACACCTGACACAATACCACAAGGTAATTGTAACAATGCTATTTTTTATAACTGGTTATTCAGAAACATTACTTACCTCTATGCACCACTAAAAGCTATTACCTTGTGCACAACTACCATGTAATTTCCTCCACATACCACAAGTTTTCAACAAACTCCCACCTGTACAAGTGTCTGTGTAATGCACTATCTTATGGTGTATCCCTCCACCAAGTAGGGCGACACAACCTCCATGTGCAGTAATTGCCATTAGCACCAGCACGTGATCAAAGGCTCATTCTCTTTTTGACACTGCCTGTGTTCAGATGTTGTTTTTTTTCCTGTTCTTTTTGAGTTTCTAATCACTTTAATAGACTTCCTCTACTTTGTGATACATTACTTTTGTCCTCATTACGCTTTTGTTCCATCCACGTAATTGAAACTCATTTTCTGTAACCATCATGCTACTCACAACAATGAATGCATTAAAAAAATTATATCCAGGTCAAGACATTACTCTTGAGGCATTATCTCCAACTGAATCAACAGCAACTGGAAGTACCATATTTGTTCTCGGAGCTGAAATTCTACTTTAAAAATAAAAAAGATTAGTATTGTACTTGTGAGTTGATAACTCATGATGTTTGTTTTGTTGTCTTTCTCTCTCTCTCATTTGTTTTGCAAAGACATTTTCTATTTTTTGACAAAATATTTAACTTTTTGTTTTTTTTTGTAAAAGAAGAAAGTGTTTCACTTTGAATAGAATATTTAACTTGTAAGGTAAAAGTTAGATATATAAATTTTATTTGTTATAATATGTGGAAGTACTTTTAAAATAAAATTCTACTGGAACTGCTTTATTTTCATACCTAAATAGATAGCTGACATTGCATATTGGGATTTATCTTTATTTATCCACATGTATGTATTTAATTAAAATAAACCAGGATCCTGGGACGATGACTGATTTGCCCCCAAAAACTGGGATAGTGAAAACCCATGGAAAGGAAAACAGATATATCCACATAACATCAGTAATTGGGTCTTATGTTCTCAAATATAAAGTATTTCTTTTCCTATGCAGTGTTAAGTCACGGGTTAATGCTTCAACTTTCACGGGTACTGCCCTAGATGGTGGTAATAATCCATTTCATAGAAAAGTAGTCACTTCTTTCTCTTATTAGACAACTTATAAAAAAACCAGTGCATAATCCATTTTCTCCCATGTATGGGTAACAAAGAGAAGCAAATGGCATGCATCCGTATTCTGTAATGTGCTAAAAGCAGCTCCCGATATAATAAAATGAGAAAGCAAGCCAAGGACATGAACTTCTATTACCAAATATACACTTATATGTAAATGAATAAGTGCTGACCCTGATGCTTAATTGTTTGTATTTTTAGGAACATTACCACATTATGCTGTGATTGTTAACTATATGTTACAACAAATAGAAAAAAAAAAGTGAAAGTATACAATTTGATTAATTTTATTCCAGCTATAAATTCAGATTAACAAGTGAAGCCTGAGTTATGGAAAACTTTTTATTTGTCTAAAAATTTTTTTATTTTGTTGTTGTTGTTGAACATAAAGCTACACTTTGGGCTCTCTGTGCACTACCAACCTTAAGTATCAAAATCCAATTTTTAGCTTTATAAGCCTTCAGCCTTACTGCTGAGCCATTGGGAGACATTTGAAGAAATAAGAAATGTGTGTGAAAGAAAGAAAATATAACAGTAGCTAAAAATTAATAATGACTGCATATAAACTCTAGGGTTCTTGTTTTCTTTAAAAAAGAGTTAGAGGGGATCTTATTGAGGTGTATAAGATTGTCAAGGAAATGAGTAATGTCAATGCACCATCTTTTTTTTTAACTTCATGGTGAGAATGGTAAGACTAGGCAGAGTAAGAGCCATCTTCAACTAAGACAATTTTATTTTTCTAATGAGGTTACTTTCAAATCTTGTGGAAGCAGTAAACTTATGGGAAATTAAGGGAAGGCTTGATAAATATTTGAATAATAAGAACTGGATTTGAGTCCCTTGATGTCCATAAACATTATGTTAATGGAGAAATTAAATCATTTTCATGTTGATTCCTAACTGTGGAACACAATGAACAGGAATGTATAAAGCTTACATAATAAATAGTTGTTGTACATTAGTTATAAAACAACCTAAAATGTAGAGAAAAGAAAAAAATTCAAATATATTACTGAACTTGTGACAGTGCTATTCAAACTGAATATTCCAATTCCTTTATAGTTGAACTTTAGTATTTACAAACTTACTTTTATTAAACTTTAAAGGTATATGAAGAGCATACAATCTATATAAAATATAGAAAAATTTTCTAATAGTAGACACAGTTTTTATCCTGAAAATGAGCTGTTGATTAATGTGTATAGTTCAGGGGCATAACATCAGTAGTGCATAGTAATGCAAGTGCATCATCAAGTTTAAAAACACTTTGTGCAATGTACTACCAATCTTTTTGTGCCTGCTCCAATAAATGTTCTATTATTTGAATGCTATTTTACCATATGTTAACTCCCCCCAGTCAACCCCTTTTTTATTTTGAAAATTCTCTTTATGTTAGTATGTGTTATGCATGTGTTTCTTGGAATTATCATTGGCAGAATTATTTTTTACCCAGAGTTTTAGCCAAGAGGAAGTTTCTGATCACTTCAAATGATTTTCTTCTTAAAGAAGTGCTTCTGTAAGCAACTGATGCTTGCCTAAAGTTAAGGAGAAATTTAGTTTTATGTTTTTTTAAGTCTGTTTCACCATGGGTCACGACGTTTTTTTAAATTCTGCATTTATGACATCTGGAATTTGTGGCATTTACATTTTATTTACTGGTAACTTATATTTATGAGGTGTAGAATTAAAATGAGTGTAATTCATTTCCAAAAGTTTTCATAAAGGTAAAATTTTTCTTTTGTGTTAGCCTTTATTATTTTCATGAACAATTTTAAGCACATTGATGTAAAAATATTAGTTTCATTTAAATAGATTTTAGGCCAGAGAGAACCTCATGTTTCATTTTATAGCAAATTAAAACCTTCTATTCTCCAGGAATATAAGTAGCTACTTTTTTTTTTTTTTTTTTTACCAACGTGTGTGCAGTTAGTTTTCTGTTACACCACCAACTTATGGAATCACTGTACACTTTTGGTATAGATTAGCTTTAATGTTACAAATAGTCTCTGATAGTCTTACTTACTTAGATATCACTTTGTAACTGTGAAACAAATATCTAAACACAGGTAAAAACCAGTGAAACATAATGCCAAAATTCAGTACTCTTGAAGTTCAGCAATTTTGTATTAACTTGCCAAAGCTTAGTTCCCACTTCCCAAACCAATCTTGCGTGAAATTCTGAAGCAACTATTACTAATTTTCTGATTGCAGTCCTGTATAAGACAAATTATTTTTTCTGCTATTACTTTACATTCCAAGTCCAATTTGGCCATTTTTTCATTTTTAGAGTTTCCTAAAACAAACTATAGCATCTTGTAGTTCCATTTACAGAAAATTAAAATTAGGTTTAAGAAGGCCTTTAGATTAGTTTTTGAGCCAGTTTGGCTACCATTGGTAAGCAATTATGCCTAATAAGTTTAATTGAATATTTCTATCCAGTTTTAGCATTTTTCTACCTCTAACTATAAATGGTTGTAATTTCTTTTGTTTTTCAAATAAATGAAAAAGAAAAGGCAACATTATTACCTCATCTCAGCATCCATCTGGAGCCAGTTGCAAAATGTTTAAAAACATACAAAACCGTGATGATAGATATTCCCATAAATAAAAGATTTTACTTAAAAAATATGCTGTTTTTGAAAAAGAATGTCTTCTCCAAATGCTGCATTTGATAAACATTTTTTCACTGGATCTGTCTTACAAACATTTATTATTGACTAATAAATATATGTTGCCTTAGTTAGTTGTTTTTATTTCTCTGAAAACTTTTTTTTTTCAGCTTTGAAACTTTTTTTGAACATACCAGATAGACCAAAGGCTTGGCTTCTTCTGTGCTTCTTGTTACACAAGCTGCATTCCATAAAGTCCTGGTTTTTACATCAAAGACATTTTGTTTTTTATGGTAGCTCCTTGTTGCTAGTGTATGAAGGAGATACTGAAAAAAGAATAGGTTGTGAGAAAACCATGAACTCTAATTTCTCCTGTGAGCAGAGCAAAGACAGCTTTGGAAGTAAAATTACCAGTGAGAACAATGATTCTGTCACAGATTACTGTAGTATATGTTGTTTATCATCAAACCTATGTAAATCAGTGTTGCTTGACAGCACTCTGTCTTTTGTCTGTGATGTTCGAATGATTGACTTTGCTCATGTTTTCACAGCACATGAGAAGGATACCAACTACCTGGTTGGATTGGACAGTCTAATAACATACCTCTATAATATTCAGAATTCTCTTTTGCATGATATGCAGTGATAGTTTGTATTAAAAATTTCATTTTAACTTTTGCTGAATATTTCTAACATTTTATGTTACATAAAGTAAGAATGGTAAATATACTCGGCAATCAGCATTTTAATTTGTTAGGGTTTTAACTAACCAAATAAGTTATACTGTTTCATTATAATAGTAGACATGTTTTTATGAATTTCATAATGTTTTAGGTTTTTATATGAGTTACATACAAAAAACGTCTTTAGAACATTAATTGATGATTATTTTTCTAATATTTTGGTTCATATTTTAACATTTTGTTGAAATATCTGGATATTTTATGATTGTTGGCATTTATTGTTAATTTTTCTTTTGATGAATGTACAAGCAATATTGGAATGTATGACATTTGTCTTAACATTTACTATATGGTATAATCTTTTGTTGTTTACATTTAACATGAGTTCTCTACAGTACTTGATTTAGTAAGATAATAATACAATAATAACTATCATTACCAAATCTGACAGAGGAAAAGGGTTATCATTGTTTAGGACAAAGTATATTATTTTTAAGAAAGCTCAGAGCATACTAGATGATTCTGTTAAGTTTTTAAAGTGCTGGATGCTGATCATGCAAAACAATGAAAGCCAACATTATAAACATATCTACTTAAACTTAAAAAACAAGGGGTCAATAATAAAACTGTTTACAAAACCATATGCCTGATGGGTTCACACCAAAGTATACCATACAGAGTCCCTAAGGTACATAAAGAAGGTTGTCCAGTCAGATCCATTGTCTCTAGAATAGGTATGTACAATCAACTGTAGAAAAAATATTTAACTTAATTTCTGAAGGAGTTTATTAGTGATGAATCTATGATAATTCATACAACTTTACAGGGATAAAAAGGAGCTTATTAGCCATCAAGGATATCCTTTCTAGCTCCCAACTATAAGCACCTCTTACTACCCATGTATTCATCCAGTTTTTTTTTTGAACTCAGTTAAATTTTATACCTCTACCACCCTTGAAGGCAGCTCATTCTAAAAGTCAACCACCCTGTTTGAAAAGCAATACTGTCTAAACTGCAGACAACTACACTGCCAAAATTTTAATTTGTGACCCCTTGTCCTGTAGTCTTCATTGCTAAACACAAAAAAGTTTGATGGATCTATATTATTAATACCCTTAATAATCTTAAACACCTC
>NW_013669472.1:29656-38650 GCF_000517525.1 Limulus polyphemus
AATTCAATGTCTTTCTTGAGGAAGGGAGCCCAAAACTGTACACAGTACTCGAAGTGAGTCCTTACAAGTGATCTATACAGTGAAACAATAATATCCCTTATCTTTTATTCAATATTTCTATAGATGCTACCCAAGATCCTATTGGCTCTATTGCTAGCTACAATACACTGTTTAGATGACTTAAATGATTTTTCGACCACAACACCAAGATATTTTTCTTCAACCACAATATTTATTTTATTTCTATAATAGACAGCATCCAGTTTTTTAATGACCTTAAAGAGCAACAGTTTGATAAACATATATTCTGTGCTAAGTTTGATGTTGAACCATTGTTCACCAATATACCACTGGCTGAAACCATTGAAATGTGTACAAAACTGGTCGAAAGAAAGGAGGAAACTGTCAGTTAAATACTAGTTTTATAAAAAAATTTAAACTTTGCTACCAAACAGTCTTATTTTGCCTTCAATAAAAAGACGATTAACTAGATGAAGTCACTATGGGATTAAACATAGTGCTAAATTTATGGAAGTTACTCATCTGTATTTATGAAAAACAGTGGTTGCAGAACTGCCAACAAGATTTAAGCCTTTTTATTACCACAGTTATATTGATGATACATTTATTATCTTTGAGGATCAGAATCATGTAGAACAGTTTCTAAATAAACAACATTGTAATATTATCTTTATGGTAGAATACCAGGCAAATAACAGCATATCCTCATTAGATATCCATATCACTAATGATAATGGTGTTTTGTCAGATTGTATTATAGCCAACTTTCATGGGACTTGGAAATATTACTCAATTTGATAATCATGTACCATCTATATTTAAAGAAAACCTGGTCAAAATAAATATTTGTGTATTGAGATTATAATATTATTTACAGAGAAATGTTTAATCAAGAACTTTTGAATTCAGAGAATATTTGTGCAAGAATTCTTATCCTTCCAACCTGTTGGTAAAGTGATGAACACCCAAATGAACAGACTAGACTACCTTCCAACAGCAACTTATAACTACTCAAAAAGAAATTGATACTAGTTTTACCCAATCTAAGAAAGTGTAAATCATGATTAAAAAAGAGAGTCAAGAAACTGATTAACAGATCCTACCAGCAAATTGATCTGAACTATGCTTTTCAGATACCAATGCAGACTAAAAACTTCATTCATTTCAGTAACTATGTAAACTGTTTACATAACTCCATGTTCATGTACCAATACAAATGCTCAAGTTACAAACAATGAGTATGAGGATCGACAGCCAGGAGACCAGAAGAACCAGTCAACGAGCAGTTAAACTTCAGAAGTGTAAACTCCATAAAAGCAGTAAACGTGTAAGTGCTCTGAGAAGAAGGATCATTGAGCTGTTCAGTGGCTGTAGTTACAGTTCAGCAAGAGTGAGAGGAATATACACACTTTTGAAACCATCACAATAAAACTAAGGAAACTAGCAATCAACAACTGGGAACAAGTGCTTCCACTTTTGCATTTTTACTTGTATAAGAAAAACATTATAGACAATTTGGAGTGTTTAATAGAAATATATTATTTCAAGTTTTGAAGTATTTTGTTGTCTTTTGAAAGGTCTATGGTACAATATTAAGTTTCAAAAGTGAAAGGAAAAGTTCGTGATAAAAAATGATCAGCTATCGTTGCCTCATTTTTGTGTCTGCAGTGCATAAAAGATATGAAACATTTGTGCATATGAACTTAGTGTATCATGTGTAATGCTTGATATAAAGAAGTTGAGTGTGATTGTTACATTGTATTGGTATTCAGATAAATATTTCTATTTCACTGTAGAGAAAGATAACTTTGCCTATTCTGCATGATGAAATGTATGCTGTATTGTTAATAAAGTTTTTGCATATTTTTAGTGTGTTACTGTTATTTTTCAGCAAACTTATAGTTATATATATGCAGCTACATACCATCCTTCATAAAAAAAAATCCTGTAGTCAGTTACTTATTGACTTGGTTATAATGTTTCTTATAAATCACAGATAAAAATATTAGTTTATCTGTATTCCATTGTTTTTTAAAACCTTTGTAATATAATTGTTAGTTGTTAATATTTTTCTAATATTGTTCACTGTTACCTTGTGGCTGATTTAAGTCTCAGAATGATCATCTATATTAAACTTCAATTATTTTGTGTATGTTACTAAAACTGAATACGATCATTTTGGGATATGTTTCAATAAGACTCAAAGTTATTAACTCTTCACTGTTTGCTGTCCCCGGACAGTTTTACGGTAAAAAAAAAGGAAAAAAAGAATTGGAATATTTAACATGTATGGCACCTTCTGTGTACATGGACTTGAACGGTTATGTCAGAGACCACAAGAATTCAGATATAGCCATCCTTAATATTGAACTACTGGCCATAAGGAAGGAAGGCAGCCAGTTACATCCATAGTTGAAAGTGTAAAGCTGGTTTTGAATCCTGGACCATATAGACATGCTTGGCCTCTAGTAAAAAGTACATAACTACGTTTTTCAAAGTTGTCACCCACAGTTTTTGATCTAATCTTGTGATAATTTGTTTGTGGAATGTACTTTAACTTTGTTTAGTTTATTACATAATGTTCAGAATTAGCTAAAACAAATTTTGAAAGTTTAACTAAGCTACACGTTGAATATACAAGACTTTTAGTGTAGGCTTATTTTGTGAATTAATCTTTAACGATTGTTTAGTTTTTTCATAACAGGAGAGTTAATCATTTTAAAGGCGATAGTTGTGACAAGTTTGATTACGTAACTCGGTAAGAGTAGTACGTTGTGCTTGCAGTATATTGTTGTCCAGGCTTAACTAATATTGTTGACGTCACATTACTCGAACTTTCAGTATTTTTCCCGTTGCCTTAACTGAGTATTGTTAAATCAGCGCCGTTCGCGCACCTTACAGAAAGTTCTAGTCCTCGATGTTAAACATAAAAGTAGGGGCGACCAAAAGAGCAGAAGTCAGTTCAAATGAAAAAAAACTTCAGTCAGAAGAAAGTTAGAAAACGTGAAGCTAGCCAGCGTGTGAATGATTTGCCATAAAGAGCGACATTTTAAAGTGAGTTTCACCGTTTAAATAGAGATAAGGAGAATAATTTGTCTTGTCAAAGGGTGTTATAAAGTAATTTAACCCACCTGTATGGACTTTGGAGAAAATTATTTAAGGTTCAGGATGCAACTGTGGTAACCCACTCGGTAACATAAGTGAATTATTCACTTATACAATTGTGATAACAGTAGGGAAACTAAGTTCGTCTTGACAACAGGTTTCTAAAGTAATTGAATCAGCCTAAGTGGACTTTTGACAAGAAAAGAGAACTGTTTAGAGTGTGAGATACCACTGTGATTTCCATAGTGTAAAACATTTGTGTAAATACGTTTGACTTGTTTTACATATATTAGTTTAACACAAGTGGAGTGTGTGCTGTCCGTTTATTGTCGCATTTATTGCCAACAAGTCACAGACACCTACTGTAGAAAAATCCTTACCCCACTCATATATATATATATAAAACCCTGACCCTACACGTGCAATAGTCTTCGTTTATTTGTTTTAGAGCAAAGCCACATTGGGCTATCTGCTGTGTCCACCACATGGAATTAAACTCCGGAATTTAGCAGCAGTATATCCATAAACTTACTGCTGACACACTAGGGTACTAAAATAATATAAATTCAAAACTAAAATAACAAAAGGCTAACACTGACTTGAAACATTAATTCAAAAAATTGCCTTTAGTGAATAAACTCCAAATCAAGTTACTTTAAAATGTTTCAACAGTTAATTGAAAGTTAAAGTCGAAAGTTTGTTTGTTTGTACTTAAGCACAAAGCTACACAATGGGCTATCTGTGCTCTGCCCACCACGGGTATCGAAACCCGGATTCTAGCGTTGTAATTCCGCAGACTGGGGACTTACTGTGCCACTGGGAGGCAAGTCAAAAGTTACAAAAAGGTTGTTGAAAGTGTATATGCCATACTTACAAAGTCCTTGCAATGCTTGAAAAACCTCTAATTCTCTTTCACAAATACAAGCCTGGCTTTAAACACAAAAAAGAATTAGACAAACAAGGCCAAGCTTACAAATGAGATGCGCCTCACATTCAAGATCCATATTCACTGCAAGTTAAGATCTAGGGTGCAGTTGCCCCTGACCCGATTCTCTGACAGCAAAGATAGCTTTCTATTCCTGGACCTCACGTGCTATCTTCCTTGCAAGAACATCGGTTAATTGCCAGTTAGCAAACACGCATCTTGCATGGTTTAAAAATAGGGAAGTTAAAGTGTTACTTGAGCGAATCTGTATGTAGATAGTGGGAATTCTGAAAAATATTAAATTTGAAAATATATACATCTTAACTAAGTCGGTAGTAGGCACATAGCACCGTTCTGTTATACAATATATCAATAATATTTTAGTTTAGAATGGGTTAAAGTGCTAATCAGTTGAGCTAAATCATAGAATTTTTATATGGTAATGAAACTAGGTTGATCTATATACTACTAAAACTCTGAGATTGTTTGTCTGTAAATAAATACAGCAAAAACGGCGCACAATGGCGCCATATTTGTAATGAAATGAGAATAGAAACAGAATAAAACAAGTTTCGCTAAAATTGGCCCACGGGTTACCGAGTTAGCGCCATCTTTAGGGTCACTTTTATGAAAATTTCTAGATGAATTTAGGTACACTAGATGACGCGACATATTGGTTTATCTATCTATATACTACTAAAACTCTGAGACTGTTTGCTTGTCTGTAATTAAATACAGCAAAAACGGTGTACAATAGCGTCATATTTGTAATGAATTTAATTAAGTATTTCAATCCATTCGTGTTATTCATAATTCAAGAAAAGATATTTGATTGTTGATCGGGAGTAAAAGGAAAGACCATTTCATTTTTCAAAAAAGTGAAGCAAGAAGTTTCGTAAAGAGCGTGAACGGTAATGTGATGTAAAATTACTCATGCTAAAAATGTTCATAAAAGTGACCCGAAATTATTTCTTATCCCACGGTCTCTAATATACACCATAGTAACAGTTGGATAATGTCATTAGTTTTTATCATACTGTCTCTAATATACACCATAGTAACAGTTGGACCTGTTGGATCACCCACTATTTAGAGGTTATGAAGAATTCAAGCTAATTTCAATATTTAACGAAACTTGTTTCATTCTGTTTCTATTCCCACTTATATCAAATAAACCTTCATTTCGGTGCAATATTGAAATTAGCTTGAATTCTACATAACCCCTGAATAGTGGGTGACCCAACGGGTCACGGTGGTCTAATTTACTTCTAAATGTGAGGATAAGGAAGGAATCTTTGTTACATCTGATGTAATGTAATTTGGTTAGATTTTTATTAATGCTGTTCTCATAAGACCTTGATTGATATATGATCTGAGATGCTCTCTATAACCAAAGACTCCAGTATCCCTGTCTCTTTGTTGAAAAATTATTCTTTAGGCTGAATGAAACTGCTATCCTAACTTGAATGATTTTGGAAAATTATTAAGATTGGTTACTAGATGACACTACATAGAGCTAGCTTACCTTTTTACATAATATTTGGAGGATTAATAATTACATCAAGGAGTCGTTTTAAAAATTGATATTTAGGGTGTATATAATGTTTCCTAAATTTCTTTTTCCCAAGATCTTGGGTTTATGAAATTTCATCTTACGTATGTGTGAGAGGGTAAAATTTTATTTACCATATAAATTATAGTAATGAAAGTGAATCCACAGACTTATTTTTAAAGTCCAGGGAAAAGGTACAGATAGTGCCATCAGCTTTTCCGTACTATTTATGTGCGTACAACTTCTTATTTATTTACCTACTAGAATCTGGCGAATTAAAAATGGTTTAAATGCTTATTTATTAATTGGTTTCAACTTTGCTGCAGTCATTTGTTTGTAACATATCGAAGCTGGTATATATTAATGTTTCATGAAAATTATAATAAATCTGAATAATTACCAGAAAAAAAATATTTCTATTCCCACCAATTTGTTTGTTTCAGATTTTTATGTAAAGCTACACAAGGGCAATTTGCGCATAATTTTGAAATGATAGACTAGAAGAAAGGCAGATAGTCAACAGCACTAACCATTAACTTTTGGATTACTTTGTCCGATCAAATAGTTAGATTTGACCGTGACTCTTATAGCTAGCCCATGGCCCTAAAGTCCAGCCATGGTAACGATAAGGCCATGACCAGCCCCCAGTGTTCTGCTGTATCAACTCTATTAATGGATAATTATATCATAGTGTTTTAGGCTATGATCTTTTTCAGACGTTTGTCTTGCTGTTTTGCCAGCGGGAAATTGGATGTCACGTGAAAAATTTCAAATAACTTTCTTTTATAAATTAAAAACATAATCGACTTAAAAACAATAACTTTATGAGTCCAAAAGCTAAATCTCACGCTTTCGAAATTGCAATTAAAACTGCATTCATTATCAGTGGGGTATCTTCTCTCTATCCACCGAATGAAATTGAACCCTGGATTTTAGCCTTATAAGTTCGTGAACTTGCTACCATCTCAGTGGGGTACTTTTGTTTGTAATTAACACAATTTATTACAACAGATAACTAGTTTAAAAGTTGATATATTTGAACTATTATTTGTATCTATATGTCATCCAATGTTTTTTGTTAGTTTTTTTCTGTTTCTTACATTACCTCGACAAATATGTAATTCATATTTGTTAGATACATTATGACAGGCCATTCTTTAAGAAATATGAAAATTACCTTTTGTAAACCAGGTACTTCTGTTAATATTTTGGTATGAAATAGTCAAGGACAAAATATCACCTTTGTTTGTTTAAATAAAATCTACTTTGTTTGTTTTTCTTGTTTTAATACATGCTAAAGATACTTCATATCATTATACCTAAGTATGTTCATTGTGTTATGATACTTCTCCTGAATTTCAATGCACCATTATATTATTACATTCAAGAGTTCGAAACTTGTGTTTTACCGAAAAATCTATGAAAGAAATAAGCACATTATTCTTCTGAAACTGAGGTATTATATTCAAAGAAATATTAAGAAACATATAAAAAAGTCCTAAAAACTTATAAAAATAACTAGATTTTACTTATAGTAGGCAACTTTGCAAAAACTAAACATAATGAAGAAAAACGTTGTGCTTGGTAAGTTAAGTTCTGTATATTTTTATGCTTGTTCGTATACACGTGAAAAACAAAATGAAATCATTTCACAGGTCTAACTATCAAGTAGGTGGGGGGAGAACTCGCGTTTGTCAATTCTGCAAAATTACATTTTATGCGAAACATTGCTGAGATGTACACAGATAATTTTTAAAGCATTTCAACATTTCTATTACTGTTGGACAATTTAATATACCAAATCCACGATTCTACTAACAAATATTTATTTACCAAAAACCTTCCTGAAGAAGAATAGTCAACTATTTGAAAGCGCTCGAGTTTTGGGTCTCGTTTTGAAATACACTAATCATATTAGACCTACACGTGGAGATGCAGCTTGTTTAGCATGTGATGCAAACTCATTTGTTGAGCTCAGATTACAAGTGCGTAGGGATTCCATTCGTAATCAATATACAAGTAAAACATCCTTTCTTTAATAATATTATAATTTTGCAATTAATATGGTGATAAGGTAGCAGTAAACGTTTTTCATAAGTAGTTTTTTTGTTTTTTTCGTAATCGCATACGTATCCTTTTTTTTTAATCTTGCAACAATTAATCTCTCGGCCTTGTGGTTAACCATACCAAATCACTGGTCGTTTGAATGGGCGACCTGAATAGCGATTTCCCACGAAGCCTCTTCTACCGGGTTTGATGAACCGACCAAAGCGATTTCCTCCAAACCCTCCAATCTGGCATTGAACTCCTGTGACATCAACAGCAACATCATCAAAAGGAAAACACAGGCTCTCTAGAAAACAGTTAACACGCTTCCATATAAATCGGTACTTTGTTCTGTTTCTTGAATCAAAATCAGTAAAATAATTAAAATGTTTCAATTTAATCTGATATTAGTGTGGACTTTAAAACAAATAAACATAGAAGTATGTCAAATAATTTATTTTTCCATTAAATTTACACACTAGCGTGTGCTTTAAATCAGCGTTTACTCACTCACCAAACACCCCATATTCCTTTACGATACTTAATATATATATATATATCTTGAAATGATCTTGAGATCCCTAGAAACTGGGTTTTAATAAGCGTGATGAGCACAACATAGATAGCTAGCTCATTGTGTTAATTTTTCTTTAACTAGAAACTTTGCTTATAATATGTAAACATTAATACTTTGTTAAATAAAAAGAAGAATGTACAAACTCCGCAAAAATTATATTCAAATTACTTCTAAGCTGATTTCAACTCTTTCTAGATTGATGGGATAGTTCAACGTAGCCAGAAATTTTGAACTTGGTAGATTATTTAGTATTACGGACTGGGTTTTAAAATATTTAATGAAGAAAGATAAAGCATAAAGTCGGTCTTGTTAGGTTTTACAAATTATTTTTAACAATGTATTTACGGTGTCTATCATTGATGCTGAAACAATAGAAACCACGTCAAGACAAGGGATGATACTGCAACCTCAGCACCCCTAGTTCCCGCGCTCTTAGAGTCCAGATAAATGATTGCATTTCGTGTAGATACGGAGTTAAGAAGAAAGAGGATTGGTTTTCTTGTAGTTATGGGGTCAAGAGAAATAATTGGTTTTCTTGTAGATATGGAGTCAAGAGAAAGGATTGGTTTTCTTGTAGATACGGAGCCCAGAGAAAGGATTGGTTTTCTTGTAAATACGGAGCTTAGAGAAAGGATTGGTTTTCTTGTAGATATGGAGTCAAGAGAAAGGATTGGTTTTCTTGTAGATATGGAGTCAAGAGAAAGGATTGGTTTTCTTGTAGATATGGAGTAAAGATAAAGAATTGGTTTTCTTGTAGATACGGAGCCC
>NW_013669472.1:38852-41808 GCF_000517525.1 Limulus polyphemus
CAAGAGAAAGGATTGGTTTTCTTGTAGATACGGAGCCCAGAGAAAGGATTGGTTTTCTTGTAAATACGGAGCTTAGAGAAAGGATTGGTTTTCTTGTAGATATGGAGTCAAGAGAAAGGATTGGTTTTCTTGTAGATATGGAGTCAAGAGAAAGGATTGGTTTTCTTGTAGATATGGAGTAAAGATAAAGAATTGGTTTTCTTGTAGATACGGAGCCCAGAGAAAGGATTGGTTTTCTTGTAAATACGGAGCCTAGAGAAAGGATTGGTTTTCTTGTAGATATGGAGTCAAGAGAAAGGATTGGTTTTCTTGTAGATATGGAGTAAAGATAAAGAATTGGTTTTCTTGTAGATATGGAGTCAACAGAAAGGATTGGTTTTCTTGTAGATATGGAGTCAAGAGAAAGGATTGGTTTTCTTGTAGATACGGAGTCAAGAGAAAAGATTGGTTTTCTTGTAGATACGGGGTCAAGAGAAAAGACTGGTTTTCTTGAAGATACGGAACCTAGAGAAAGGATTGGTTAATTGTAAATGTTTATAATCAGTACGTCAATTTACAACAGGTGAGTAACGTAATAGAAATCAACACAAATCATGTTCTTTTTGTTTCAGGAACAATTTAAAACAGCCAGTCAATGGTGTATACTTATAGTACACTTATAATTGTATTTTGTGTTTATTACTGAGGTAATATTAATTATTTTCGTTGATTCCTGACTTTGTATATTAAAACGAAAGTATTTTACATGTCTTTCATACAAACTCACATAGAACAATTTACAGATAAAACGTGGCTCTGTCCGTTATGAATATGTCGTGTAAAGTATTGCCCGTCCTCCCGGTGGTGTATCAGTAAGTCAGAAGACTAATAATACTACACATTGGGTCTTGATACAGGCGATGGATACAGCACCAATAACCTATTTTATAACTTTGTGTTTGACAACAAAAAAACAAAGTATCATCCTTTAAGTAATAGAATGTCTTTATAATCACAAGGGTTTTACTTCTACGTATTATTATCGAACATTTTAAAAGTATTTCACGTACAGTCTGTTTGTTTGAAGTTATGCACAAAGCTACATAATGGGCTATCTGTGCTCTGCCCACCACGGGTATCGAAACCCGGTTTCTAGCGTTGTAAGTCCGCAGACATACCGCTGTGCCACTAGGAGGCCACGTACAGTCAAAGACTCTTTACTAAAAACAGTTGATCTCTTGTACGTTTTTCTTACTAACATTTTAATAATATTTTCCGTATTTCAAATTATTTGTAACTACAAATTCTGATTATCTTGTATCTATGTTTATTGTTTCTTGTATTATAAGAATTATTTTTAACTACACGGTTTCGTTTCGTGTAGGTACTTCCACCTAAATAAAAAATAATATTTCACGTTATATCATTGCTTCTTTAATTACAAGGCCAATTAAGTTAGAGAAGGCAGCTAGTCAACATCACGTACAGCCAACTCGTGAGCTATCCTAACCAAACAGTGAAACTATAGTTTTTTTAAGCGTGTGGCGCGCACGGAACCTTCGATCCACAGCCCGGTACGTTAACCAGCAAAATACCTTCGGTAAGACTTTAGTTAGAGGCTGATATGATTTGTTGGTGATATTTGTATCTAAGTTAAGATAATGACTGCTGTAACTTTGAGAACTTCCATAGGGAACTTTATTATACTTGTATAGAATTAGACAGTATTTTATATACATTTGAAAATCTGTATAGTGATAAGTTTTAATTTCGTCAGCGCTAGGTAACAAGGTGGTAATTTACAGTTTCTGCAGATTGATTTTAAACTGTTTAGTATTTTAACCTAATATAACTAAACTTATGTTTGTACTCACCATAGTGGATTTCATAATGTAGATACGTCAACAATGTTCTTCTAGTTCTTTAAAATAGATTTTAGTCTACAAAACTTTTAACCTATATTTTTATATATCTATCCCGGAAACCGTTTTTTCTTCTTCATAGAACAACAACGTCAATAAGGAAAGAAAGAAAAAATAAGCAGAGGTGGTAAATGTGGGATTTCAAAAAATTTTAAATAATTTAAGATTGTTAGTGAGAGTCTCACCAGAGATCTTTGATAAATATTTATCTTCTCAGGCAATCTGCTTCGCTTATCAAAGACAAATGACATCAGATGTTTTTTCCGAAGAGATTGAAACTATAAAGCTTTAAAGGAAAGCTTGAAACTTAATGTACATGAAAACATGTTTACCAGTTGCTGAGATAATTCGCTTTCATAAAGTTTGTTTGTTTGAAGTTAAGCACAAAGCTACACATTGGGCTATCTGTGCTCTGCCCACCACGGGTATCGAAACCCGGATTCTAGCGTTGTAAGTCCGCAGACATACCGCTGTGCTACTGGGGGGGGGGGGCTTTCATAAAGTCGAAAGTAAAGATTTTTTGGCAGGTGTTTACGATGTTAGGTTTTTCTCAGTACCAGAATCCGTTAATAACTATAAGATTGTTTTACAATATAAAGATATGAAATTATTTTTTAAATATTAGGTATTAAATAATGGCAGTTTCAATAACCGTAACTTTTTGGATATATATATTAACATTATTGTGAACTATTATCAGCAATTTTTATAATGATTGAATAGGGCAAGTGAATCGCAAACGTAAAGCATTGCATACTGTCTGCTCTTTTTTTCCTATTTGATTTAGCATGAAAAATTAGGTTACACATTGTGAAATTATTCTGTGTAAAATTACATCAAAATAAGACTGATAATAATTTGTTTTTAAAATTTTTCTTTATTGGTCTTATACTGTTTCCGGGCCCGGCATGGCCAGGTGGTTAGGGCGCTCGACTCTCAATCTGAGGGTCACGGGTTCGAATCCCCGTCCCACCCAAACATGCTAGCCTTTTCAGTCGTGGGGGCGTTATAATGTGACGGTCAATCTCACTATTCGTTGGTAAAAGAGTAGCTCG
>NW_013669472.1:41829-50140 GCF_000517525.1 Limulus polyphemus
GGCGAACATGTTCGGTGACAGGATTCGAATTTGCGATCTACAAATTGCGAGTCGAGCATCCCTAACTACCAGGACTTGAAGTAAAATAAGCGAGCCATTATAATTTGATTTTAATGTTTTAATTAAATATTAATTTCTATTACTTTTTATTTGGTAGAAATATTTAAAAACAAAAAAACATCATTATTATTTAGTAATTTAAACAATAAACTCGTAACCACATTTACTTGCTTGAATTGTGGTTTCAGTATGTTAATTAATAAATAGACTACTTTATGTACAAAATGTATTAGTCACTACTTTTCTAGATCAAATTTTATAATAATTTAAAAGATAAGCATGTCACAATCACTTAAGACATTTTCCAATGCACTTGATTTGATTGCATTTGTGATATCTGAACGATTGTTTTTTAACAAGAACCTATAACCATCTTGTGATAAAACAAACAAAATTTTGTGAATAACAAGGACACATAAACTAATAAAGAATGA
This sequence comes from Limulus polyphemus, assembly GCF_000517525.1. Taxonomy (NCBI): domain Eukaryota; kingdom Metazoa; phylum Arthropoda; class Merostomata; order Xiphosura; family Limulidae; genus Limulus; species Limulus polyphemus. The sequence continues at coordinate 42,324 of NW_013669472.1, forward strand.
TAGAAACTTTCAATGACATCATACCGTACAGTGCGATTGTTTAGGAGTCAATGTCCACAACATTTCGAAAAAGGAAGCCTTCAATTTTCTTCTTGGAAATGGAAAAACTCGCATAGTGGAGAGTTTAGGACAGCATCGAGTTATGAAATTTCACCTCAACCCACTAAAAGCAACGTCCTTATCCATAAAGCTGAGGTTTTAGTTATAAAACAGAAATCTCTAACGAAAAACCCACTATGATGTAACTGAACATATCTTCTGGTACTGTTATCAAGATGATAAACAACAATTTGCTGTTGATGAAAGTTCAAAACTTCCAGCCACAACTCGAAATCAACGGCTGTTTTCATGAGAGAGACGGGTGAAGAAAGTGGAATTGCAGCAATAACATTCAACTACAAGTCTATCAATTCGGCCAGCGTGCTTCCATTGGATTTTTGGATCTTCGTTCCGCTTAAGTATGATCTTAGAAACCGAAGTCAAAGTAAAGTGTGGAGTCTGTGAAAAGTTTGTCAAGATGTGTGGTTTAAGGTTAACCTCGATGTCCTTCGCGAAAGCTTATTAGAAAGGAGAGTGAGGTGTTGAGCAATAATACGTAACCATGGCCATCAGACTGAACACATTCAGTGATGGTGGAAATAGTTCATAGGGCAGCAAGTGATCACGATAATAATTTTGATAAAGTTACATTAACTTTAGAATTAGAAAATAAGTAATTTGAACTAGCTTATGATTTGTTTTATACATACAAAGGTTGTTTACGTATATTACTGATACAGGTTATATTTGAAGATGAAGTTGTAGTTATTTGGAGGTGCTATGTTTAACAAAGCAGTAATGTGCAAGTAATTCTATTTATGATGTTATTTTCCCCAATGATTCCTTGATGTTATTAAATGCTTAATATAAAAACTATACAATGAATTAATGTGAAAGGCTCGGCATGGCCAGGTGGTTAGGGCACTCGACTCGTAATCTAATAGAGTCTGGACACAATCTTAACTACAGTTGAACAATTTTTATTACAACACAAACAGAGAATGTGTACTTGTTTCGATGCTTGACTGTTATTTCTACCGGGTTATAAATTCATTATATTTTTTGAGGTCGTTTACTAGGCTGTTTTTTCGAGAGTATGTGTGCCCGGCATGGCCAAGTGGTTTGGGAGCTCGACTTGCAATCTGAGAGTCGCGGGTTCGAATCCCCGTCCCACCAAACATGCTCGCCCTTTCAGCCGTGGGGGCGTTATAATGTGACGGTCAATCCCACTATTCGTTGGTAAAAGAGTAGCCCAAGAGTTGGCGGTGGGTGGTGATGACTAGCTGCCTTCCCTCTAGTCTTACACTGCTAAATTAGGGACAGCTAGCGCAGATAGCCCTCGCGTAGCTTTGCGCGAAATTCAAAAACAAATAATTAATGTGAATTTTGGCAACCATCTGAAAACACCCGTATTTGTGTATCTAAATGTGAGGTATTCTATGGAAAGGTTACTTGATTTATATTTATGCTGATAGGTAGATAAAATTTAATTATTCTAGAGCTATGATGAGGAACATCATTAATTTTGTTTATAAGAATATTCTTGTATAAATAATGTAGTTTCAGTTAAATATCTATCTATAATAAACCTTTCTTTCTTTCTTTTAGAGCAAAGTCACATTGGGCTATCTGCTGTGTCCATCGCAGAGACTTGAACCGGAGATATTAGACTTATTACACTGTAAACTTGCCACTATCCCACCGAGAGAGAGCAATAAGTCATATTTCATGTGAGCCATTAGCTGTTAGTTCTCTGTAAATGAACAAATTAAAGAAGTAGCCACGCATTCTGATTCAGAGGTGATTATTATTTTAAATGCACATTGACCTCTGTTTTACTACATGTAGTAACCTTATACATTCGAACGAGAAAGACTGATATATATATATATATATTCATACGTTGAGTTATATCCCTTCCTCAAAATTAAGAACTGTAATATAGCGAAGATATGTGATATACAGACCAATAACCTTACCATTCTATATTTTATATACGAGAAAGACTGATATATATATATATATATTCATATGTTGAGTTATATCCTTTCCTCAAAATTATTAACTGTAATATAGCGATAATATGTGATATACAGACCAATAACCCTACCATTCTATATTTTATTTACCAAATTCAAACATTTATTCATTTCTGTAACTTTTGCTTTATTAATTTAAGTCTATCATTGTTTATCTGCAACTGGTCCTAGTGGTACAGCACGGTACCATGTGTTTTATACTCCCTTAGTTACTATATAAATATATCGAAATTTTTGTATATTATTTCGGTTCGTTTTGGACACAGAAAGTCGCTCAGGGAAAAACATCTAACTTTTCCTAATTCCAGATCTACCCGAGACCCAGATTCACTAATTGGCAATTAATCACGTTTTCTTGAAAGGAAGATAGCATGTGATGTGATCTTTTATGTCAGCGAATCGGGTAAAGGTTCGGGAATCCCCCCCCCCCCGCTTCCACTTGAGTCATAATGGTTAAGATTACGTGGTTGATGAGTGACGTGTGCAACATGGCTTTGTGTGATGTTATTGTGTTTTGTATTAAAAACTAGATTCTCCTTTTTCGCAGATTTTTCTTCATTCCGACTTTTAACAGATTTAGAGTGTTTGCTGAGATTTTGTTAGACTTTTACTTTTTTTTTGGTTTAAAGCTTTGAATATAACATAATTTTGTTTTCATTTTAGTTTCTTTATCTTAATTCGTGGTGTGAGACTTTGTTTTATTTTATATTTTAACTTTGAGTTTTATTTAAATATTTTAGTGTTGTATTTTACCTTTCAGAGGACACACACTGGACTGGTGAAAGAAAGGTCATTAAGGTTTCAGTTGTTCTCACTATTTTCCGCCAATCCAACAGACTCACCACAATCTCACTTAACTAGTTTGTGTTGTGTTAATACCTGGTTCTAGTAACTGAGTTTATGATTGTGTTCATGTGTTAATAAAGATTGCTGTGCACCTTTTATGTTTCGACTCCTTCTTCATGACTAACTCAGACAGATTTCTGAGAGATATACAGACACACACTCTGTAATATGAGACCATTCAAACTTCTAGTTAGCGAACCTTAGACGACTACTATGTGGAAATACGTATATTAGAGAATACCATAGATTTTCACACTTTTAAAGCTATTGCCAGTCTAAATAGTATCTCTCTTCTTATTGGGTCTTGATGGTCAGCACATTGATCTTGATAGGTTACCATTGGAAAAATAAAGCTATTCTTGATCCGTACCTTGTTTCTGCTTGTCGCAGTTAGAGGACGTGATGTCGTAAATCCAGGATGAACATGTAGCGTCGGACAGGGTTTAAATCAATCTGGTTTGGAATTTAGAAAAGGACTGCCTAACTTGTTGATGATAGTCAGTCAGTCTCGTTTGGAATTCAGGAAGCGACTGCGTAGCTTGATATATCCAAAGGCATCAGAGTGGGTATGAGTCGGCCTGGTTTGGAATTTATAAAAGGACTGATTGACTTTTTGTCTCAAAGAGTGTCATCTTGATGCGTTACCATCATATGTTAAGTTATATTTCCCATCGAAATTCCGTTAGTTTTCATCTTTGTTCTAAACACGACAGCGTAACGAGAGATTAAATGTTTCATTGGAATCGTTGTTAGCCTATGTTATTATTTTAGAACATTTTAAGTTATTCGTACACTCATTACTGTCAAAGAGAGAGCAAGATTTGGACAGGATGGGATTTGGCAGCAAACCAGGCGTAACTCAATCTTCTTTGTAGTTTATGAAAGGACTGTCTGAAGTGTCTGTTGATGGACAAAAATTAAGTGAAAATAATGATAATTTCATTATTTCATAATTTCTAGTTTCTAGAAATAAAGCATTGTGATATTTTATATTATTCTATTACAGGTTTTCAAGTTACGACTATAACCAAATAAGTTTATCTCTCTACGCAGTATGTTCAAGAACACGGAGGAATTACTAATCTCATGATTGTATTATTATCCACTGATCATCCAATCAAATTACATGAGGATTGTTTGTTTATAGTCAAGCACAAAAACTGCACAATGGGCTATCTGTGCTCTGCTCACCACGTGTATCTAAATTCGGTTTCTAGCGTTGTGAGTCGGAAGACATACCGCTGTGCCACTGGGAGGTTTACATGAGGATTGTATCCAAGAGTGCTATATTTCGTCCCTGGTAAGTCTTCGGACTTACAACGCTAAAATTCGGGGTTCCATTACCCGCAGTCGGCACAGCACATAGCCCAAAGTGGCTTTGCTGTAAAACAAACAAGCTATTTATCAAGTTAAACTCTTATACCTAAATGTTAAATGTACTGATTTTTATTTTAATACTCAAGGTATACTGTTATTTCAAGTTAACTAATTCTCAACCTGAATTTTGCCTTTCAAAGATTCTAATTAAACGTATCAGTTTAATTCTAATGTTCAAAAGATTGGGATTGAATAAAATTATTCTCAACTTAAATATGCTTATTTTATATTTTCAAATCCACTGTAAATATGGTATTCAAGAGCTATGTTCCGGTGTAATGATTTTCAACATCCATATTCGTATATTGCTTAAAACGTTGTGTTGAAGTGAGTTAATACAGAGCATAAATTCTAAAGTTTATAGCAATATGCAGTCATTTTATAACCCAAATCTCATAATCTCAAAAACTGAGACCGAAATTAGTGAGGTAAAACTATTAATCTGAACGTTACATTAAGTTTTAATATAAAAATATAAAGATGATGTTCATGAACAGTGACATCGTATTGTTTTAAATATTGTACCAACATCTAATGATTCTTAAATGAAACTGGTAATCTATGGTTTGTGTCTAAAGATTCTGTTTTTCAACTTAATATGCTGATGTTAAAACGTTATTCAAGTACATTGATCCTGTACTAAAATCTAATCTGATGGACTAACATCTGTGTTCAGTTGCTCTAGTCCTGTAATAAAATATGATTATGTACATACTGTGCTAAAGTGACTGATATTCAGCTGTATTCTTAACTATATGTGGGTGTTAATAAAATGCATTATTTTTTCCAATCTGATGGTCCAACAATAATACTTGGGGGGGGGGCATTGATCCTTAGCCTAAGTATTGTTGTTACATCATCAGGCTAAAGACGATCTAGAATACTGTTTTAAAATGAAGTGATTCTGTATTTGAATTAGATGATTTGATGACTTACTATAAAATGTGTTTATCACCAAATTAAATATAATGATCTAAAATACCTAAAACTTAGTTTACATACAATGAACCTCAAGTTATATTTGATAATCTATAGATTGCTTTCAGGTTCATTGATCCTAAATTTTGAATTGCATGATCTAAGTTTTTGTTTAAATATATTATGTTTCAGTCATAAGTTCTCTTCTAAAAGAACTGATCAAGTTTTTTTTTGTATCAATGCCAAGTCTTATTTAACTCTTTCCTTTTTATAAGAAGTTTTTATAGTTTTGGATATTCATTTTACCGGATTTTCGACCTCACTTATTGCTACATCATTGTTTGAAATTGTTCACAATGTTCTCTGAAATACTTATTCCTTGAAACGAATGATTTAGGTAGTATCAATCATAAATATCAATAAAAACATGCAATATATCGATCCATACATAATAAAGTTTTCAATCTCATGTTTGATAAGAACAATTATAGTCTATAAATATTGTCACAGTACACAGTGTGGCTTTGCTTTTAAACAAACAAACAAAAATATGACGTTAAAAGCTGGGTTTCGATACCCGCGATGGCCAAAGCAAAGATAATTTGTGACAAACAATATACAGAACAAATCACTCTAATGTAATTGTTATCACAGATGTTAGGCCAAATGGTAAACCTTCTTTCTTTCCATAACTTTCTTCCCTCTTTTTTCCCTCACCAGCTTCTCTTTCTTTTCTTCCCCTTCTTTACGTTTCCCTTTTTTCTTCTTTCCATCCTTTATTTGTATATGATTCTATTTATTATTAAGCTAAAAAAAAATCCAAAGTATAATGATAAAATCTTTGAAACTGGTCATTACTCCTGATTACTTGCTAGATATAATATAAATATACGTTTTCGCACATCGCATTAGTCTCATAACTTATATAGATTTACTTCATTCACAAAGATGAATCGAAACATAATTACGAATTTGCGTGGCTTTTGTTATATGTATATATATATATATATTTGTCTATTGTATTGAAATAAAATGCACAGACGAATGAAGGCGCCAAAAGAAATATTTAGTGCTTTTGATAATGCTTACGTTCGTTATTTTTAAAACGTTAATCACATTTAAAATTGATGCGTTGTTTGATATTTAAATTTATTTAACAGCCAACTCGGAAGTGATATGAATATTATATCAATCTTCTTTGATATATTTTGTATCATTTCTCTGTTTTCTAAGCTAAATAAAGAAAATATAAGAGCAATAACAATATTTTCATAGAAAATCATATTCAAACTACTGAAGTAATATGGTTGAAACTTTGTTCGCCTATAATAAAATGAGCACTGTTTCAGTAGCTTACTAATGAGGAAAGTTTTTCATAAGAATATTGTGACAGTTTTCTTCCTAGAATTCCCCCTGTGGGACGGAGGTAAGTTTACGGACTTACAACCCTCAAATCCGAGTTTGGATTCCTCACAGTGGACACAGCAGATAGCCCAATGTGGTTATGTTCTAAACCAACTAATTATTCTTAAAAAATTATATATCTTTATAATATACTAAAATGATGATTTTAAGCAATTAAGCCACATATTGAAATGGCAATAATGATTAATTTCATAATAATAAAAACAAAACAATAACAATAACAACGTTTCCATAGAAATTGTTATTCAAACTATTGAAGTAATGTGGTAGAAACTTTGTGAAAAACATTATGATTAAGAAAAAATATACATTTATTTTCGAATAAACAATGATAAATTATAAATTAAATAGAGTAATTTATGAAAAGGGTAATTTTCAAATTCTCAAGTTACTTCCAGGAAAGAGAAATTACATTGCTTGTCCAAGCTTTTATTGATAAAATAATATTGGTTTATATTAATTTTTTTATGAACTTCATTAACTTAGAGGTTATGTTTCAGTTTTCACCTATTAAATTAGCTTTCTTCTGGTCACGAGTTCAATATTATCACAGTGAATCTAATATATTCACTATATGTTTGCCACCCCTTAGTTAAAATGTACTTTTGTTGAAAATTCTGTTTCCTTCAGTTTGGTTAATACAGAAAATCGTTCAAGTAAACAAATTAACTTCTCCTTACTCTAGTTGTGCACGGAGTCAGAATCATCCTTGTTGGTCATCAAGACAGTTCTCTTCACTACCAATCGGGTAATGGTCCGAGGCTTTCCTACTCCTGTGGTGAAGCTAATATGGCCTTGGGTCAGTGACTGAGGTGTGAGCAGCCTAGCGTGATTTGTGTTGGTTTGTTTTGTATAAAGGTCAGGCATTCCCATTTAAGACAGATTTTAACAGACTTGTAATTACCGTTGACAAACTTTAGAGCTTTCAGGTTTAGAGATCTTCATTTAAAGCTTTACGCTTTGGTTTTGTCTTATTTGAACTTTGACCGTTTTCATTTTAATAATTAGCTTTTATATTTTCTTTAATTCAGGGGAGTTCATAATGAACTGTAGATAAAGAGCTATTAAAAGTTCTCAGTAACTGCCCAATAGTTCTTCGAACACACACACTTTGTCGAACTGGTGTATTTAAGTGTTCTACACTCACAAAACATTTAAATACACCAGTTCGAC
>NW_013669472.1:50921-55700 GCF_000517525.1 Limulus polyphemus
GCAAGTCACTGTAACTGAAGATACCACACATGGAATACTATAAGGCAAGTCACTGTAACTGAAAATACCACACATGGAATACTATAAGGCAAGTCACTGTAACTGAAAATACCACACATGGAATACTATAAGGCAAGTCACTGTAACTGAAAATAGCACACATGGAAGCCAACGGCGTAGGGAAATGTTCGATGTTACATCGTGTACAGCAAATGGAGGTCTATTTAGTTGTTTATTTCTTTACTACTCATCGACTTTGTTTTATTTATTTATCGTCAGGATACACATAATTATAACCAAAAAAGTGGAGATCTTAACGCATAAAAGTCAAGTCATTGTATAGCCAAAACATACACATTCGTAAATACAAGCTTCCATATGTTGTACATATCTAAAACTAACTGTCGTCTAGTCTGTTATTAAACTAAGCGTTTTAAAAGCAGTTAATGGCCTACAAAACCATTTAGGTATTGTCCTATTATAAACTTTTCAAACTAATAAGCCGTTTAGATCAGTTTTATCGTGATATTTCACTACATCTGTATTGAACTAACTGCCCTAGAGGCAGTGGTCTGCAGTGTTATAAAGCTATTATACATTCTTCAATATGGAAAGACATTTGGTTGGCTCTATCGTGATATTTCACTGCATCTTTATTGAAATAAACGCCCTAGAGGCAGTTAGCTACAGTCTAATTCTAAACCATACAGTTTTCAAACTTATAAGTAGTTTAGGTTAGTTTTATCATGATATTTCATCGTATCAATGGGTAAAGTTCTACAAAAACAAACTAAAGTTGAGGTACTCAGCTGGGTGAAGTGGACCTGTTTTTGAAAAAGAGGGGAAAAAATCTACGTGCAAACATAATGACAAAGCAGTTCAAATAAGTCTTAAAAAATAAGTTCCAGTACTCAGTACAGGTGAGTACCGGCAGAATTTCACCCCTGACCATATCTATATTGAAACAAACGTCCTAAAGGCAGAGGCCTACAGGCTACAATGTAATATAGTTAAAAAGCTATTATAGATTTTCCAGACTGGAAATACATTTGGATTAGCTTTATCGTGATATTTCATTGTATCTATTAACTTGCTTCTATCTTACATGCCATACAGAAGTATAACATACCACATATAAGTAATTTTAAACTAATATAACCACACATAGTTTAATTTTAATTCACTTATTGAAATTTTCTAAAAGTGAAACGTGCAAATTCTTCTATTTGTTAATGTGAATAAGGTAACTGAGGTTTTGTGTCATTTTATCATGCAACTTTTTATATGTTTTGTATATTCTCACTACATGTATATCTTCTTAATTAATCATACGTTATAACACTGATGTGTCACCAAGAATGTTTTTTTTTTCATTGACTTTTATCATGTTAAGAAACTTGATGCCTACGTGCCTGTTGAGAACTGTGATAAAGATGTATAATAATGATATATTTAGGCATATATTACACAAAAAATAACTCAAAAGTATAATAAAATATTAATCTCCGTAACTTATTTCAGCGTTAAGTAGAATTCTTCAGAAAAGAGAAAATTACAAAAGCAGCATCTAGACATTAATTAGCAATTTAAAAAACGCCCAGAAAGGTCGTATTTATAAGTGCGATATTTTTTTAAGTGTATGAAGGTAGTAGGAAATAATATCCGTTAAACGCGATGTTGTCTTTAAGCACATATATAGGGGTGCAAGGAATCCTGACCTTCACACCAACTGTCCATCCAACCATGAAACCTTCCATACTGATTTATTATAAGATAGAAACCAACACAGGTCTCTCCGACCCGACCCTGGGGTTCGTGTGTGCCCCAAGGCTGGAAGTCCTCCACTAAGGTGGTGTCATCGTAAACCCATCCATTAGTAACTATATCTTTGGTCACACCAATCCAAATGTAAAAATGGGTGACGTTCTTTCGAGCTTGTTCGGCTATATTCAGGATCATTGTATCATCAGCTCGAGATTTAGGCATAACGAGTAGTTGCCCCCTTCCACGACACCGTTTATCTGCTTCATTACGGTTCACATTTTCATCGTAGAACATCGCTGTGAAATGAATATATATATATAAATTAACTTTCTCAATGACTAAAATTCCTCGACCTTTTAAGTAAGTGTAATAATCACTTGTATGATAACAACAATATATTTAGTCATGAAACAAATAGGATTTTCATAGAATGCATATAAGTACACGTAGGTGAGAATAAAAATAATCTATTTTAATGTAATATTATATGGAACGATAAGCACGTAATTGTGCATATACATTTTGTAATTGTTAAGGATAAAATTGTTAACCAGCCCATCAAACGGGATGATAATCTTGTTATTCAAAAAAGGTTTAGTTGTTTGGGTTCGGGCCGGGAGTGGCCTAGTGGTTAGTATATCGCGCTGCGTTTCGAAAAATCCAAGGTTCGAGCCTACGATATTCCACTGAACACCTACCATATATTCAGCTTATAAAGACTAAGAGTAACTGTATAGGGGGCACGTGCTGCTTACTGATTGCCATTCATCTGTTAAGTAGTTCAAAGTAGAGACGGCGATGTCTGAAGTTTGAACTTTGTGTCACATGAAGTGTTATTCAGGTTGAAAATAATAAAGATCTTTTGTGGCACAGAAAAAGGACTGTACCTGACCTTATGGTTAGCTTACACAGACTGTGAATGTGAGGTTTCATCTTCACTTCTCACTACTGGAAAAAATTACCAGCACTTCGGGACTGTTCTGCGCTATAATAGTGACGGTCAAATCTCATTATTCATTTAGAGAAGAGTATCCCAAGAGTTGGCGGTAGATGCTGTCGAGTAGTTGCCTTCTGTTTAGTCTATTAGTTCAAAATTAGGGATAGTTATTCGCAAGTAGTCCTTGTATATTTTTACGTGAAACTTATAAAACAAACAGGCAAACATACAGAAATAAAGACTTGTTGTTTTTTTGGTTATCTCAAGTCCTAGTTTTGTCACTCATTTATATACTTTAATATTTAACAGAGATAATTATAAGTTTATAAGAGTGTACACGTTCTTAACGTTTTCTAATGTTTCCTACTTCAGGTAAAGAAACAAAAATGGCCCGGCATGGCCAGGTGGCTAGGGCTCTTGACTAGTAATTTGAAGGTCGCGGGTTCGAATCACCGTCCCACCAAACATGCTCGCCTTTTCAGCCGTTGAGGCGTTATAAAGTGACGGTCAATCCCACTATTCGTTGGTAAAAGAGTAGCCAAAGAGTTGGCGGTGGGTGGTGGTGAAAGTGTGCAGTAGAAAGTTTTGAAAGTGTTCAGTAGAAATTTAATATATAACATAAAAATATGAATATAGCCAGTTGCTATTTTATAAATGCCTAAATTTTAGTTATAGTATGTTGTAACTAGAATAACACATACGATTTATCAAATCTTTAAAAAATTCTCAGCGAAAACAATATAAGTCTGAACTAGAAATTCTAGTTGAAAATTGTAACCTTTGTCATAAGGTGAAAGTTCAATCACTTTATCATTTTTGTTATATACTAACATTATTTTGTATTTGTAGTTGCTTGAATTAAAAATGAGCTAATATATGAATGGATTATAATGTCTAACAAACTTACGTTGACCTGGTATACAGTGTGGTGCACACCTTCCGTAACTCCTGCACTCATCTCTACCGTAACTCTGTTCCTACATTAAAAAAGAAAAAAATATATATTGTTGCGTATCTGCTTGTTTGATAATTTCCCGTAAAAATTCTTTCCGAGAAACTTCAGCGATACAAGTCCTTTCTTAATTAAACTAGTTTATTCTCTCTCGATACAACTTTATAATACACAGAATTTCCACAGCCAATACCTTTGCAATCTCGATAACAAAACACACACTTGACTCAATTATCTGTCTCTATATCTATCTATCTGCAATTATATCTCCGCTTTATTTGCCGGGCTTATATACAAAAAATGAGGGCGCTTAGAACAGACTAGAATTGCCAGAAAAAGTCAAGATCCTTCCAGAATCTCATGACGTGTTACCAGAATCACGTGACTTCCGCTGTCGTAACAATATATTCTGTCAAATTTTCTAAGGACCGTTCGATCTGTTTGTCATTTCAAAATATAAATATTTCATTATAAAATGTGGTAAGATTAAATAAATTTAATACATATAAAAACTGCGGGAATGTTATTTTGTATAATAACAAACTTCAGTATTCCAAGTTTTAGGTGCAGAATGTTTTTTGAGTGAAAGTTGTTGACACGACCGCTTTTGCAGATGTAACAACAGTTTAGGACAAGTTAACACACAATACTAATGTTTTAACACTTGCCATAGGATTAAAACTATCATTTCTAACATTAATGAATTTCAAAAAAGACCCAAAACTCGGGTTCATTCGAACTAGAAGACTAAAGGGTGATGATTAGTGAGTGTAATGTAATATATAAGTACAGGTGTCGACGTCACATAAACCTTGTGTTACGACAGCGGAAGTCGCACGACGGTGGGAACATGAGCTGGAGTTCAAGAAAGAGGGAGGAACCTGTCGAACGTCCTAGCGTTTGCTAGACGCGCGCTCTTATTGTATATAAGCCGGCAAATAAAGTGACGGCATAGATAATTGCAGACAGGTAGAGACAGAGGCGGACAATTGAGTCAAGCGCGGTAGTAAGTAAAGTGCGTGAATCGTTCATTGTGAATTATAGCGTATATTTGAAGTTAAAGTGACTGTGGAAATTAAGTGTATTGCTAAGTTGAGTTGAGAAAGAATAAACTTACGTTTTAAAT
>NW_013669472.1:55968-59867 GCF_000517525.1 Limulus polyphemus
GGAACATGTATCGCTGAAGTTCTGCGGAAAGAATTTTACGGGAAATTAACAAACGACCAGAGACGTAACACTGAATAATTACTTAAACAAATCCTCTGGTGTTCCACCTATGACATAAAACTAAAAATCCTACCCCGGATAATGAAAAAACACTTTTACCCCCTTCAACTTAATGATAGACTAAAATCCATTTTTACTGAAGTTCCTGTTGTTTCTTTCAGAAAAATAAAACTTTGAAATCACACTTAGTTCACGTTAAAATTAGCTTATGTTGTTACCCAGTGGAAGTCACCCCTGCAATAACAAGCGTTGCCAAACCTGTAGGTAGGTTCATGCAGAAAACTGATAAATTTTGTGATAAAGACAATCAGAGACAGTTTAAAATCACTAAACCCATAACCTGCTATACAAGAAAAAACAAAACAAAAAACGCCTTTTTTCTTAATTCAATTCCGAAAATGTAACTTACATTATTTAGGTCAAACCAGAAAAACTAAACGAGAACGGTTTAATACCACAAATCTTCAATCAAAATGAACAAATGACTTCCGATCGTAAAACACTTTAACAGCCTGACCTCTCTCTTAAAGACATTAAAAACAGAAACAGGGATATTAAAAAAGCTTACTGGATAACACTATTAAATACTGTAACGCCCCCAGTAGCCCAGCGGCATGTCTGCGGACTTACAAAGCTAGAATCCGGACTTCGATACCTGTGGTGGGCAGAGCACAGATAGCCCATTGTGTAGCTTTGTGCTTAATTAAAAACAAACAAACAAACAAATACTGTAACGCCGAATAACATCGATCTTTTCTGGGGAGTGTTGACCTTCGTACAGCTCTAAAAAAATTCTAAATTAAATCTATAATAACATTTATTTTGTACAATTATTAATATTCATATTTTTATTCTTGTTTCGATTTCTTTGTATTGGTGTTATTTCCGCATCATTTCCTATAATACCCATCCCCACTTTCTTTTCATTTTTCTATCCTGTAAAAACTGTTTTAACATATTTTTAACTATTATTACTCTTACTTCTTTCATGTAAAGTGCACATTTCTTCTGTACAAACTAAACCTGACACCAACGTCTCCAGTTATGATTGGCTAAGCGCTAAGGTCAACTTATCTGGAACATCCGGCTTACGTGACGTTGACATCTGTACTTCTATATTACATTTCACTCACTAATCATCACTCTTTGTTCTCCTGAAGAACAACAATCTACTATTCGAAAGCATTCGAATTTTGGGCCTTTTTAAAAATTCATTGCACCTTTTGTGTTTGTGATTCTGTGTGCTAACTTTTTATCACTTATAACATTAAGTTTTACTAAAACAAGTCACTAAAAATGTGAAACGTTGATGAGTTTTAATTCAGACCACTTTTTGGTATAGACAAATGTACTTTGATCTGCTGAACTATTGATGCCACTTGGAAGTACAAGTGTGGTATTTAGGTGTACCAACAGATAGCCAAATTTTCCACAAAAAAAACAACGGTTAAGGAAATTCTATGTAGAGAGCACAAACAAGAAAGATTTTCTGTTTATTCGTTTGTTTTAGTGCAAAACTACATACTAGGCTAACTGTTCTCGGTTCATCACGTGGAATCAAACCCCGGATTTTAGCGTTGTAAATCCGTAAACTTACCGCTGACCCACTGGGGGACGACAGTAAAGGAAAAAAAAACACAAACAGGATGAACAAGTAAAACATATCTTTATTCGTAGATATGTTTGTTATCAACTTTGGCAGTTTTTATTTATTAAATTATATGTTATTCAATTTCACAGACTAATAAAAAAAATCCTGGCGGTACAATTTTTTATAACATAATGATAATGTTGTTATTTACACAAAATTTTAAACATGTATGAACAAGCACTCAGAAAGAATATTTTAGAAAATTTAGTCATTTTAAAACTATCTTCATTGCAGTGGCATAAAAACCTGAGATTGGGTGATTATTTATATACAAATTTTGATGTTAGTTTTACAAATCAAACTCCAGTGACGTTAAACCATTATATCGGCTAATGAGAATAAAAGTTAGTTTTAGTCACCTTAAGCTTCAAATTTAACCATAAATATTGATAACCTCTTCCCACAAAAAATATCTATTTATATACAGTTCAACAAAGTAATGACAAACACCTTGATTCTAATTATAGTTGTTTCTGAATTACTGGAGCTTGTAGTTATAAATATCCCTTAAATATTTAATAATAGGTATCAGTGCTATTCTTGATTTTGCAGAGAAAATCTAAAAAGGAAAAGCTTAGAACATTCTTCGGACAGCTTAAAATGGATGTATTAAATCTTCTCAACATTAGATGCAAAGAAATAGACTATCTGTAGAAAACTGGAAACTTTGAGATGTAATCACTAACATTTTTTAGGCTTCCCCTGGGTTTACTGTTCTAAATATAAATTTCCTTGGTGTATAAAAGAATTTCATTCAAGTTATTAGTAAATAACGAAAAGGTATTTCTCAACTGTTGTTAATCTTTTATCTAATAACTGTAAATTACTATTGTTTTTTATTTTTGCGAAGAATTCTAGATAAACTAATCTGATTAAACTATGGTTTCGATCTGTTGGTTTAACACATGCAATGTTTAAAGAATCTTCCATCTGCCATTAGTCTTAGTTAAGATATTAAGATCAATTTCAAAGAAAAACTGTGTTACAGTCATCTAAGGCATGTTTGCATTTTGTCTTTATAACTGCTTGTATATCAGATTGTTGATCCTTTAATTATTGTGATCTAAGTTGTCTTTATAGCTGCTTGTACATCTGATTGTTTAGCCTTTAATTACAGTGATCTAAGTTAATGTGCTAAACGGACGACATTTTTGTTTACAAAATTAATATTTTCACAGTAATGGGCTTTTGTCTTCATGTAAAAAACAAAATGAAAAAGAAACAGAGAATGAAACCTGTTTTCTTATTATGATATTCAACTGAGGTGCAAATGTAAACACGGCCGTATGAAACAGACAACTAGATTTTCATAGAAGCAGGCCTCAGCAAGCGCAAGGCTCGAAGGATCAGATCACATTATTTGTTTTGTTTAAGCGCGAAGCTACACTATGGGCTATCTACGATGTACCCACGACAGGAATCAAACTTATAATCTAACGTAATAAGTCCTGAAACTCACCGCTAAACCACCGGCTGTACGTATATGATCAGACCACACAATCTACTCAACAGGCTACAGTCAAGCAGCAGTTTTAATGAAACATGTTCCCCTCCAAAGAATGATTTTGAACTCAAGGCTGAAAACAGACTCCTAACTGTTACTCAAAAGATTTAAAACTGTAATAGCAAAGTAAAAAATAAATCTTGGGAATAGCGTGAGCCATAAACATTTGATTGTATTTTTATAACAGATGTGAAATTGTTAGGTCGTCAAGAAATGAATACCCATTTTTTGGATGAAAAAACCCGAACAACTTATATATCGAAACAAAACATTTATTAAATGAAATAGTCTCCATTCTTATCGATTATGCTTTTCCATCTTACAGTCAGGTTGTTAATGCCCTGATTAAAGAAATCACTTGGGTTTGAAGCAAAAACATGTCGATGTCCTCTTTAACACCTTCCACATTTGCGTACGTTTTCCCATTAAGATGGTGTTGCAGCGAACAAAAAATATAGTAATCTGATGGTGCCATATGTGGAGGATATGGTGGATGGGGGAAAACTTTCCAACCCAACTCCATAATCTTGTGTTGCGTCAAACGTGCAAAACATAGACGTACATTGTCGTGGAGAAGAACAACACTTTTCCAATTGACGAGTGAAGGGCGTTTCTGATGAAGGGTTTGATTTAAACGTTCCAGTTGCTGCATTGACAGTTCGCTTTGGATTGAGGAGTTCGAAA
>NW_013669472.1:60488-64556 GCF_000517525.1 Limulus polyphemus
CTACTGATAGAGTTATGGTATAACATCCTGTCCACAAACCTTATTCATCAAGCAGAAATTTAAGTGTCATACCCTTGGTCATGATAGCTTTACTTGTGATATCATTTGTATTCACCAGGGTGTCACCAAAGGGAGACCGGCCACAACTTTTAAAGGCTTGCACCTACATTTTCGAGCATTAAATGAATGAAAATATATACACTGTCACACACACATCAACATTGTCATCAATGGACCTGGACTCAACCATCAACATTATGGTGACAAAATCTACAATGGTGTACTAAAACACATAATCCCATCATCTGTACAAGCTCATAACCTACTGAAACTTGGCATGTATCAGAAATGTGACTTCAGTACTGTGTGTCTTTGTGTTGTTGCATCCATTTTGTTCAGTTAATTCTTGAAAAAATTTCAGCACTGTATATTTGTATAAATCCCTAAAAAGTATGAAAATGAACAGCAAATGTACCATTTTCATTCAAATATGTTTTGATTGTAACCTGGACTTCATTTACTTTACATTGTGAATCTAATCTTTCACTAATCTTTCCTGTTTCCTACTACTTACACTTGAGTAAACATTCAAAATACGTAGTAGCTGTTCTGTATTCTCTGGTTACTTCTCTCATTTGATATCTGTATTTACCATAGTGTAATGTTTAAGTTTCTCTATATGTTGGAATGGCTGGAAATGGGCATGGTCATAGAAATGTCATGTAAAAAAGTTTCTATTACTAAACTTTAACCTTTCAACAAAAATCACACATATGATTTTTGCATACTCAAAGTTACACAGGGACTTTTACTTTGCTCTATCACTTTATATTGTTATTTGTTATTAAGTAAAACATTTAACTCCAGATCCACTAAAATTTTCAATCAATATTTTCCCTCAAGAATATTCCTATTTCGCTTATGTTCCAAAATTTGAAATAAAGAAATGAAAAATAAAGATTTAAAACGTGTATGTGTGTTTCACATAAGTCATGTAAATTCACTCATGTGGTGTGAACAGTTTTTACATCAACCTATACAAACCCATTTCCTTTATGTACAGAAGGATTTTGCAAAGGAAAATAAATTCCACGTTTTATCTTAGATGTTAACATGTCAGCTTGCAAGGAGACTGGCGTTATTTATGTAGTTTGATCTTCAAGCACAAACATGGAAATGTTATTTTTTCTTCTCAATCTCACTTGATATAGATCTCCCATATGTTGTTGGCAGAGATTTGTCCTGATTGGTTCCATAGTGTTTCTTCAGATTCTTCGTGATCATGAACACTGTCTTTGCTTCAGTAGCAAACCTCTCTCTGTACTCTAGTTTGTCATACCTTGTGCTGTTTTTCACTTCTTTGTCTTCTTCTCTGTATTCTTGACTGATTCTTTCTCGAAGTCGTGGCGTTTCTTCAAGTATTAGGTCGTCAAGAAATTAATGTCGCTTTTTTTAGATGAAAAACCTGGATAACTTATATATCAAAACAAAACTTTTATTAAATGAAATAGTCTCCATTCTTAATGATGATGCTTTTCCATCTTATAATCAGGTTGTTAATGCCCTTAAAGCCAACTGATTTTATTAATGAAGCAAAAAAAACATGTCGATGTCCTCTTTAACACCTTCCACATTTGCATACGTTTTCATAGATATGGCACCATCAGATTACCATCTTTTTTCGTCCGCTGCAACACCATCTTAAAAATTCTTCCCCACCTACCATATTCCCCACCCTACCCAACTCCATAATCGTGTACGCATGAACCATTTTTGGACAGAATTGTCACCGGTAATGAAAAATGGATTCTCTATGCGAATATTAAAGGCGAAAAACAATGGCTCAGTCCTAAACAAAAACCACTTCCGACCCCATCCGCAGATGGTGATGCTTTGAATTTGGTGGAACATCAAAGGAGTAATTCATTTTGAACTCCTCAATCTACTCGAACTGTCAATGCAAAGACCTTTAGTCAGCAACTGGAACGTTTAAATCAAGCCCTTCATCAGAAACGCCTCTCACTCGTCAATTGGAAAGGTGTTCTTCTTCTCCACGACAATGCACGTCCACTTGTGGCACGTTTGACGCAGCCTAAGGAACATGGAGAAACTCCATAAAGAAGGCGTATGGGTGCCTCACGAACTCTACAATGATCATCGTTTTCAACGTGTGAACGATGATTCGTCTCTTTTGGCGAGTAATCGTACATCACGTATAATAGGTAAACGAACCGCCTAAACGTCACATTCATGTAGCCTATATAATGTGTAAAGTTTAGTATACTCTAATCCCTTATAGTGATGGCACACGAAGAGACACATATTCGGCATGTAATGCTGTTTGAATACAAAAAGGGAAACAATGCCTCTGTAGCCACAAAGAATATCAAAGAAGTTTATGGAAATATTTTGAACGTTCGTAAGTGTCAACGATGGTTCAACAAACTTCGTTCATTTGACTTTAGTCTTAAAAACTATGATGGCAGGAGCTCTGAAGACGCTTGTTGAGTCTAACCCAAGGCAACACACTTGTGAAATGGCCCTGAAATTGCATGTTTCTCATGGAGCAATGCGTAAACATTTTTTTTTTTGGGGGGGGGGGTTAATGAAAGTGTTCCAAAACACAACTATAATTTCTTGACGACCTAATATTAAAAATGATGCACAGTTAGTCAACTTCCTTAAAATAATAAAATATACAATCTGCAGTTAGTTTACAGTACTTAGGATTTTCTGTATCCACTTCCTAGGAAAACATTAAAATAAACTGCTTAATGTAGGTGTTGATCTTGACCAGTAGCAACACCATCAATCTGTTGCAAGAAAAAACTGTGTTATTGGCATGCATCTTGCGTGTATGTGTTAATATTCTCTCTCCTTACAAAAAAAGACAAGTTCTTGCTTTCTTAAAGGTCATATAAGTACATATGGATTAATTTGGAACTGACACACTAAACCCCTTCATTAAAGTTGCTTATTTCATAAGAAAAATTGAAAACTATCTTCAAGTGTTTACTTGTTTTCAGTAAAACTTTTAAAACCATTAACTACAAAACGTACACGTTTGTTATTATATGTATTCGACGCTGTTGATCGTACAGGATAACTTCATTTCTACTATTTGACATATCATAAAAACGTTCACAATAAGAACCCGTCAGACTGATATTGAAATATTGAGATGTCAGGGTCTGCGCTATCAACGTATTTTTACCTTGTAGATAAAATCAATTTTACTTAGTATTACATCATTATTTCCTTAATCACTTGAGACAGACGTGGCTTAGTGGTTTAGCGTCTTGGACTGTAAATCCGAGGGATCCTTGTTCGCGTACCGTGAATGGGCTATAAAAGTGACTGTCAAATCCCACTATTCAATCATATAAAAGTAGGTCTAATAGTTAGCGATGAATGCTGTTCACTAATTGCCTTCCCTCTAGTCTATCAGTTCAAAATTAAGGACGGTTTTTTTCAGGTAGAAGTTATATAGCTTAGAGACTAAAAAACAAACAAAAAACTCAATCACACTAAAGGATTTTCTAGTATTTTCCTCATGTATTAATATTTAAGTTATTCGATCATAAATATAATTAGTAAATAAAATTAAAAGCAATCTACTCACTTGAGCTCTAATATTATAGCAAATCACATCTATCTGCCTATATAAGGTTTATAGATAACTGTTGTAATAAGTGTTTCAAAATATCGCTCAAATTTCAGTTTCTGGAATACTTGATTTGTTGAGCTATCAATCACAACAACAACTAAATCTGGGTGAGGTAAAAGTTCCCGTCCTTTTTTCGTCTTACAGTAACACTGTCCATTAAAACTGGGCAAATTTACATGCTGAGAAAACTGTTAAACACTTCTTATAACCTTCAAATTGAGCATAATACAAACGTATGATGTCACAACATCATATAGTACACTCTCAGTCATATACACTGAGTGGTCACAAGTAAATAGGCACCTAATTTTTCGTTATTTAACTAATTTATGCTAACTAATTTCTGTTCACAGAGCACTATATAAATGAAAATGGTCCGCACACTAATTATCTTGTGGTTC